>NC_082393.1:3893128-4193128 GCF_031168955.1 Gadus macrocephalus
TCGCTAGTGTGAGTTTCTTGGATGTTTATGCAAGCAGGTAGCGTATCGTTACATATCGATAGTATCAAACTGCTTTCAGTGCATCTCTTTGACATGTTGTGCTAAAGGAGAAAGGTAGCTCTGGTTCCTTATAGGTATACTCTACCCTTTACATTTAATCACTAAACAATCTAGTGAAAGCCCTCTAGTTTGAAGTGTGCCCTACCTTGTAATTACAGGATGACTATTAGAAAGATTCTCAAAATGATCCAAAATAACCTCTGCAATCTTTCCTCAATTCAACATCATCCCCTTCAAATGTCATTATGTCCATTGATTGTTGTTCCTTGGTGATACATGAGCCATCCCACACTCACACGTCACATTTGGCCCCACAACGCCAGCCCCTACTTGAGCACTCACGCTGGTAAAAGCCTACGGTACAAAGCCATGAATCGAAAAAATACGAACATGTTAATTACGCTCCATTACGCTCCATTGCGGTGTGTGTGTGTGTGTGTGTGTGTGTGTGTGTGTGTGTGTGTGTGTGTGTGTGTGTGTGGTGTGTGTGCTTATCATCCTTCTACATGGTAGAAAATAACCCCAGCCAGCGCGCCGTGGTTCGAACAGGGACAGAGGGAAAACAGATGTAGTGGCGGTAATATGCGAGGGGATTACGCTTGACAAGTGAGCCACGCCGCTCCCCTCTTGACAATAAACAGCCTCCGTTAGTCCCGAAGGACAAACCACTGTGTGTTCTTCATCGCCTCCATCACAGACCTCCTCGTCGCCTCGCCCCCTTCTCCTATCAGCTTTCAATTTCAGCTGGTTTCCTTCCATGTCAAAACGCTGCCGTGGAAATGGAAGCCAAATAAAATAAAATAAATCGGCGCCACGCTATTCACGGGTTTACTGTCGGAAACTCTCTCGGAAAAACACTGAGCGACTTGTTAGCCAGAGAGGAGGAGGAGGAGGAGTAGGTGGAGGAGGTGGAGAAGAACCATGTGGGGCCGGTAGGCATTCTCTGAGCCACTCTCTCCCACTGTCTGCGAGCGAACAAAAGGGGGGCAACTGAACCACAGGAGCTGCCAACACTGGCAGGTTTTGATGAGGTATGTCAGGGCAAACTGGAGGACTTTTGGTGTTCTTTCGTTTTGGTTGGATATGTTTGGAAGGTCCCTTTGTAATGCCCGTCATTTGTCTCGGTTGGACGCGGCTGGCGAGGGTCCCAGTTGAATGCTAACATGACATCCTTGACCACCTGAATCTGACGGCTACTAGTTGCTCTACAGCTACCAGCCCAAAAACATGGTGAATATATGAACTCTTAAAATAATCCCCCAAAATATGTTTAATTTAAGCATAAATGCCCTTAGTTGCCGCTTTGTTAGTAGCTCAAGCATCACCATTTTGTTAGCTTTTTTTTGAAGGTCAGCCCCAATCTCAGACTAGTTGTCCCTAGATGGAGGATCCATTTCCCTTGTTCCTTCCCAAGGTGTCTACCCTCACGTTTTAGACAGCAACGTGTTGCCCTTCAGAGAGCTGAGGGTTAGGGTTTGTTACATATGGTGTTGGCAAGAGAAGCCCTTTGAGACTGTTACTGGGATTGAGAGCTAGACGAATACATTTCACTTGACGGAGAAAGCTTCCTCTCTCAACCCCTCACTCAACTCCTCCTCCTCCTCCTCCTCTTCCACCACCACCTCCTCCTGCTGCTTCATCCACTAGCCTGCATGCCCCCCCCCCCCCACCCTCCCCCCTCCCCTCCCGGGTCCATTAGGCTGTCGCTCCACAGGCAGGAGTGACTGACATTTCCTCAGCCGCCCGGTGGACTGCTGAGGCTTGAAAGGAAATCAGCGCTTTGACCCAAAACCACTCGTTTGGTTTCCTTCTCCCTCTCTCGTCCGTCAGAGGCCCCTTTGTGACAGTGTGTGCTGCCGTATTGCTCCTTCCCCTAAAGCCTGCATGAATTTAACAACAGGATCCCCCGATACACTGAGACACAACAACACACCGAATGAGGCACGTCACAGGTGCAGACAATATAATTAGTCAGTTTGTATATACATTGGGGGGGGGGGGGGGGGGGGGGGGGGGAGAAAGAGAGAGAGAGAGAGAGAGAGAGAGAGAGAGAGAGAGAGAGAGAGAGAGAGAGAGAGAGAGAGAGAGAGAGAGAGAGAGAGAGACAAAGTGCTGGAAATTGAAGGGGGAAGTAGGAAGAGATAAAGAGAGTGAGAGGGAGGAATAGGTAGACAATGAGAGTGGTATAGGGAGAAATAGAGGCACGGAGGGAGAGAAAACCCAGCATGGACGTTTTCAAAATCGCATAGCCGCACCTGAAACATATTCCTGAAGGGGAAAATACCAGAGAGCGATCGTAAATAGAACACATAAAAAAACAAGATCACAGAGCATAATACTTGCAAATAAATTATATTACCGGCAGTTAGAGCCAAAAAGATTAAAAAGTGCTTGGCCACTAAAATAGGCTGAGCAGTGCACTCCATAACTATAAGAAACTATTAGAAACTTTTACCATGAGAAAAACAGGATCAAACACCAAGGGTATATACTGTTGGCTATAAATAAAGCAGTTGTTTTGAATGGAGAACATAAAATCCAACTAATGATCATCCTTACTACATCAAACCCATCGCCAGGTAGTTTAGTGATTGAGGCTAGGTATAGCTTTATTAATGTGACAGTATGATTGTTGTCTTTGTTTTACTGACATTTTCTTTGGTGCCCTTGTATGATCTTTCTTTGTTAGCTTAGCATCAAAGTAGCTTCTTTCCTTGTTGGCTTAGCATCATTGTATCTGCCTTTTCTGTTAGCTTAGCATCATTGTTTCTCCTTTTTCTAATAAGCTTAAATCATTGTATCTTCTTTCTCTGCGTTAGCATAATTTTCTGGGTTAGCCTAACATGGTTAAGGTAAACCACACACACACACACACACACACACCATTAGATCCATAGCAGGTGGGCATAGGTGACGTCCATGCGTCAGCAGAGACAGCTCTGATAAATAGCAGGTGTCAGGAAGTCTCTTAGAGTGTGATGTGGAGTGTGATGTGGAGAGTGTGTGTGTGTGTGTGTGTGTGTGTGTGTGTTTCTCTCTCAAGGGTCCTTTTTTATAGGTTACAGGACAAGCTCAGCCAGTGCTATCCATTATAAATGACATCTGGTGTCACCAATACTGTTACTCTGCCCCTCTCTCTCATCTCCCGTCTCCATCTACGTTTTTTTTCTCCCAATCTCTCATCTCCTGTTTCTATATATATCTATCCATCTCACCATCTCTCTATTTACAGTATCTCCCCCTTTCTCCCTCATTATCTCCCATCTCACTGTCTCCCTACCCCCCTCTTTCTACATATAAATACACACCTCCCATTTCTCTCATTCTCTCTCTATCCTTCCCAAAATTATACATACAGTATATCTCCAAAAATCCATTCCAGCTCTCTGTGTCTCTATATCTCTCTCTCCCTCTCTGTAAAAAAAATAAAAAACTGAAATGCTGACGCCGTCTTGCATCAGCAGAACACACACACACACACACACACACACACACACACACACACACACACACACACACACACACACACACACACACACACACACACACACACACACACACACACACACACACACACACACACCTCTCTCTCCTCCTTCCCCCCTGGGGTGAGAAGCAGGATGACTCCCTAATTTTGATGAATCCCCGGAGAAGATTCCTGGGCGTTCGAGCCCTTGGTTGACCTCTGAGACTCCAAAATCCTCTCTCCATTTCTCCCCCCCCCTCTCTCTCTCTCTCTCTCTCTCTCTCTCTCTCTCTCTCTCTCACTCACTACCTCCCTCCCCCATCCTCCCTCTCAGAGTGTCATAAAGTATGTTGAAACATGGCTCTGCAATACTCAATCTCTTTCAATAATTTAAGATGCCTCTGTCCATACAGCCATCACCCTATGGCACACTGGAAAACTTAGTTTTCTAAATTGTGTTGTCTGATACCTTGGGCGGAGATGTGCTATGATCCACCGTACATTAGCCTGATCATGTTATATTCTCATCATCTTTTACTGTCTTTATCTTTATCGTGTCTGTGGTCGTCATGCACAGCACTTGGTAACATCAATTAGAAACGCTGCTAGATATACATCAACTTCTTTATTATTCATATGTAGCATGATTAATAGTCCAACATGGTTGGGCGGATACAGATGTGAATGCAGGTGTTTACACCACCAGAGCTACGTAACGCATCAGGCAGGCAGTAGGGCAGGCCCGATTACAATATTTCAAGCTTTGAATATTCGTTCAGGTTTCTGAACGAGTGTGAATATTCCGAGAGAAAAAGTCAAGTCCTATTATGAGAGTAGGCCCATTTTAAAACGATCACAAAGCAAATAGATGGTTTGAATATTGTGCAAAGATTTGGGTCAATTGTCGGCAGGACTGCCGCTATTCACACAAAGGGAAATCACACAAAACTGACAGACAGATCGCAATAAAATGAAAAAACATTGCTAGCCGTTCTATTCTGTTTATGAAATAACCAAACGGTTATTCTTAGGTGGTCGAGCCTTTCGTGTCTTTGGCCTTGTTTGAACATTGAAGTAGCTTTCTAAATGTGTTTGTTTTTAAAAACCCTTCTAAAAACCGTTAGCCCCCCGCCCTCAACAGCCACTTGTTTATATGGCCACCACAGAGCAGGGGGAGTAAATACTAACTATTACTACAAGCGCACAGTTGAATGGATGCCTTATGCACTTGCATGTATCATTCTATTTTGCCCCTATTTTGCACCTTGCACCAGATCGTGGACCTGGATTATCAGCGGGATATTCGGACGAATGTGTGCGCAAATATGCCCAGGAATTAAAAAATAATAACATAATTAAGCCCCCTAAGTGTTCTAATAATGAATTGAGATTGGACTGCCGACATGACAAACGTTGGAATAATTTAGCTCGGTGCTAGCCAGCAGGCTGGTAAACGGTCTGGATCTATACGTACGTGTCTGTCAGGGTGTGTGTACTTAGGCGTCGCGTGACACATTGACTGATGGGTGAGTGGGTTCACACTGTCGTCCCATCAGGCTTAAGAGGGCCTCACTGTTAGCCCACCACCACAGGTCCCTAACCCTATATGTAGACCCCCTCCCAACGCCCCCCCCCCACTGGAACCGCCAGGGTGGGAGTGATTTATGAGCTGGGATTTATCAACAGACAGTCACAGGACCGGGGCTGTGTTCGCCTTTGACTACCAATACAGCAAATACGTACAGTCATGGAAACAGAGTGGCAGTGAGTATGCGATATATACACATATATATATACACACGTAAATATTCAATTTGGTAGACAGATTTTTCCATAACAATGCTGCAATGGCAGCATTAACAAGCATGAGTGGCTTTTCGGACTCAAACCCCAAACCATGGAAGTGTCAATGCCTTGCTTTACAAAAGGTGCTTCACATTAGTTAGTGTGTGTGTGTGTGTGTGTGTGTGTGTGTGTGTGTGTGTGTGTGTGTGTGTGTGTGTGTGTGTGTGTGTGTGTGTGTGTGTGTGTGTGTGTGTGTGTGTGTGTGTGTGTGTCAGACAGAGACAGCGAGAGAGAGTGAGTCAGCGACAGAGAGAGGGTGAGACGGTAGGTGAGAGAGCGAGAGGTGCCCGAGTGCGGAGGATAACTGCCGGGCTTGAACGTGTTAAATCTCCAGGTTAGAAAGAACAGCTGACTCATAGATTTTTCCAGCAGCGCCTGATTCCATTCGACATCGGATCGTGGACAAAGGTAACAGGATCGAAAACCTCCAGCCAGGCCGCCCTTCACACACACACAGAGCCCGCCGAAACCCAGCAGGAGGGGGGGTATGGCAGGCCAGGGACACTAAGGGGTTGAGGGGGGGCAGTGTCAATGAAAAGCGAGGTGAGATAAAGAGTAAAACACAGAGAGAGAGGGACTGAGAGAGTGAGGGAGAGACAAAGAGTGTGCAATAGAGAGCGCAACAGCGAGATATAGAGGTGGAGAGAGGGGCGTTTTGGAAAATCCAGAACTCAAAGGATTTGTCCGGTTTGCTTTGACCCCAGGTTGACTGTTAACATTGTCTATGTCTGTCCTTTTTGTTCGAACCACCCCCTCTCGCAATGTATGCGTCTGAAATGTGGCAGTTGGCCATCCATTGACATCCATCATATTCCAAACATTTGTTTGGTAGCAGCCATAGGTGTATCTTTGTTTAGTCTAACACAAGTAAGTGCATGTTACCTGCCCTGGCTGGGTGGTTTTGTCCAATAGTGCCCACAAACCAATGAATCAGATGAGTTTAGATTCTGTGTTCAAACAGCCCTCCTCATTCAGACGAAATTGGCAATAAGAATTCTGATAAAAATGTTTCAAGTGGGACACAAAAATAATATAATCAAATATCGATTTTATTGTTTTAATTCCTTCTATTTCTTTTTTTTTATCCCATTGAAAGGTATTACTACTCACAGAAAAAAAACATGCCTACTATTATACAGAAAATACATAGGTCTTCTAGGCTACTACACGCCATGCTAACTACGCAATTTGTTTATCACTTCTGATGATTTCACTTATTTACCAGAACTACAGAAAACTTCAATCCAAGATCCTTTTATGAATGCGGGCCGCAGCACACTTATCCGTATATGCCTTCTGTTGTGGGAAGAGAGACAGACACGAACTTCTCCGTGTGAACCAGTCCCCTATCACCCAAGACATGTTCTACCACTAAATCCTGCGACTAACACACCAACTCAGACAGACTCAGCCTGAGAGTGGAGGAGGAGGTGACACTTTCCCCCTCATCGGAAGACAGACAGACGGCCATCTGGGGAAATACTGGCTAGTAGTGAGCGAGAACCTGAGACGGTCAAGGTTAGTTTGGAGTTTCATATTTTTTATTATCAATTTAACCTAGTCTGGCAGTGGGTCGTTCAGTCAGTCAGGATCAATAAATAGCGAGGATAATGGAGAATACGATTTGAAAAACTAATGAATAATCACAATCAATGAATCAATTAGGGTGACCACCCACGTAATCTATCGGCCAATCAGTACAACCGGTCGGCCAATCAATCAAGGCTGCTCATTCATTCTACCGGTCGATGTATCTTGATTCACCAGCAGATTGGTCTGGAACAGCGTGACACAGTTACACAACATTTGATGTTACAGTTCATGCGGTTCGCCGTCTGCGGTGTGGTCGAACACAAACACATGCGCCACTGGGACTGTATCAGCTAAGGGGCTGCATGTACACACAGTGACTGTCACTATCCCCCGGATACTGGAATAAATCGAGTGTACGCTGCACAAATATTTATAGGAAAGCCTCTCCATGTGTCTTGATATGCTGTCTATTGTGTGCGCACTTGTTTGCCACCCCCACTATATCTATATGGTCCTTGTTGTGCCAAAGTGATAGATCATACACGGTGTTCAATATGTACCGCACAAATCTCTCGCTCTCATATATTACCAACAATTCTCTCTCTATCAGTGGATCTGTGCGCCTTTGGGGTGTCGGGAGTGAAGGGGGGGGGGGGAAGTGTGGTTGCAGGGGCAGAACGATGCACCGGCAAACAGAGTGATCCTTATTTAGATTTTCTCGTGCGCAAACTCTCCGTCCGGAGCGAGCGCTGGCGCGGGCGACTGAGCGCCCGTTAGCTGCGGCGGCGGCTCTTATCTGCCGGCCCCTCCCCCGGCGAATAACCGGGAGATGGAGAAGAAGATTCACCGTTGAATCATTCTGTCAGAGTGTGTGCCTGTGTGTGTCTTTGTGAGTGTGTTACTGCGTGTGCGCGCGCGTGTGTATATTTAAGTGTATGTGACTTTTTGTGTGCGTGTGTCATTTTTGGTGTGCGTGTCTTTTTGTGTGCGTGCGTGCGTGTGCATAATTGTGTTTACCGAGTGAAGGGGAAGTCTTTCATGTGGACGAGATAAGTGGGTGATTTGTGGAACGTTCCGTTGGCCCTCTCCCCCTCTCCGTTCCAGTCCATCGGTCTGTCCTCTCTCTCCCAGGTCTGGTCTCTCTCTATGGCTCGCTCTCTCTATAGCGACACAGTCCACTGCCTCGCCGCCACCACTGCTCTCTCCATCTATTCTTCCCCATCTGACCCCTCATTCTCTCGCTCTCTCTTCTTCTCTCAATCTCTCTGTTATGAATGCTGATGCTAGACTAAACGTCAGGGTTATGATGAAGGAAGACTGTTGGTAATGGCTTTCTGCCTTGCTCTCGCGCTCTCTCTGTGGCTTTCTGCCTTGCTCTCGCGCTCTCTCTGTGTGTGTGTGTGTGTGTGTGTGTGTGTGTGTGTGTGTGTGTGTGTGTGTGTGTGTGTGTGTGTGTGTGTGTGTGTGTGTGTGTGTGTGTATTCGTGCGTGTATATTTAGCTGTGTGCGTACATCTGCAACTAAAGTTATCAACTATCCATTCTTCCTATCCTTGCAGCAACAGCAAACACTCAATGATGAAAACTACTTATTTAGACGAAACTCCTCTATTGAGAGAGTTCCCCCCTTCTATTTCCAACACATACAAACACCCCCTGCGGAAAGACGTCGAGTCTAACGCCGCCTTAATAAACCGTCGTGTAGCTCGAGATATGCGAGCTGTCAGTTTGTTTATGAGCGCCGTGCCGCCATGGAGACGAAGTGACAGCCGCGGCTCCCCGAGGGGGACCGCAGTGTCATCGCCGTGGAGACCAAAGGACAAAGGCAAGAGGAACTCGGCGGAATACCAAGAGGCGCGGTAATAACGGCGCGCGAACGCACCGCCTGTCACAGAACACGAAAACGCGCACGCTGCATCGGCCGATGCATGCCTGCGCAGAGAGATGCATGTCGACGAATGGTCGCGTCGCTGTTCTCTCTCCTGGTTGTCGTGGTGAGAGTCGCCTTAGCGAGCTGCACAGCTAGCTAGCAGTGTATTTATTTACACATGTTTATGCTTTGATAGGGATTTACAGGGACTTTATATGAAAACCCAATGAAGCTGGTATTGTTAACTCGGGCATCGCCAAGTCTAGTGAGCACCACAGACATAAATACGAGATACCCCGTGGTTTGCAAGCCTGGTTTTTAATCTGTGAAACGGCCTGCGATTCAAAGCGTCTCTCCCACACCTCCGGATATGAAAGTGGTTTAGAGAGAGAGAGACGAGCATCAAACCCAGGTCCCTACCCAGCAGCGTGTTCACCTTTGTGGGGAGCGCACTAACAGTCTGAGCCATGGCCCCTCTCTGCTTCATTCCTCAAGCCAAGACAGTGTTGAACCGGTGGGCATGCTGAGCCAAGGGAGGTGGACGTCTCCCTCCTAGCCCCTATAAAGGTGATTTACCTAGTTGTTCCGCGGACTGCTGGGCCACGCTCCAGAAATAAGTGCGCAGGGATTTCCGCATCACTGGTGCGTTCAGTAATTAGAGTTGTTTATATTCTGCTCTGCCGCTAGAGTAAATACAGGAAGCTGGGGGTTGTCCTGGTGTCCTCTCCTCGTGACAACACGCTCGCTAATTCGCATTTTTCATACAAGCCGAGAAAAAAAATAGCACCAAAATAGCACCAAACCGGGTGTTCTTTAAGACGCGTGTCGGATTAAAAAAAAGGTGCTAACAATTTCATTTATTACCAAGGCAACTGCTTGATTTATGCAATCGATGGCGCGGTGATACAATCAAAGACTGATTCCCCCCCCCCCCTCCCCCGTCGTGTTTGATCCCCCGGAGAGAGCAGGCAGTTGGCTTGGAAGGAAGGTGTTGGGGTTGGTGGAGGTGATGGTGGTGGTGGTGGTGGAGGAGGTGGTGGTTGAGGTGGCGACGGTAGGGTGAAATGAATTGAGATGAAAGCAGGAAAACAAGACTCCTTGCCAGGGCCGTGTGCATAGGGAATACCGGCTGAGCTGTGGCTTTGATCAGCAAGGCGGGGAGTTAGAGAGTTTAGACACCACGTCGAGTCCTCCATCCAAGCTGCGCGTGTGTGTCTGTGTTTGTTTGGATGCGGGCACGTAACCGTGACACCTCTCACCCGGACACTTCTCAGGCATACAAATCGCAACGAGTTGGACCACGGGGGGTGCACGGGATAGTCTAGGGCTGGTTCGACTCTCATGCGGAGATGTTCCAAGGTTTGAACCCCGACGTCTGCGGTCCACTTGTAGGCATCCTTGAGCGAGACGCCCCGACTCCGTCTGCTGCTTCAGGAGATACTCCCTGCGAGGACATTTGCATAGAAGCGCCTGCTAAATGACTAAGTAGTAAAACAGCTGATGAGGGAAAGGAACGTCTTTTCATGCTTGTGTTGTCGTCGCGTGTCATCTCCCCTGCCCTCGTGCCGCCTGCGTGTTCCCCGCTCTCAGGGCCGTTCACATGTTGCTGGCATGCAGCTTCGCTTCCCTGCCAGGTCCACTCACATCAAAGCAGTGCCGGCCCGTGTCCCCGACTATCTGAAGCCAGTATCCATGGCCCCCCCAGCCCATGATTCCTCTGACCATCCACCAGGGGAAAAAGAGAGGAATGTAAATACCTTCATAACTAAATGACGCTACTTTGGCGGGGAATCCTAGAGTGAGGCGTGGCGAAGTGGCGCGTCGCTGTTTACGTGGTGTGTGGGAGGCCATGCCCCTTCTAGGGAGTCTGCCAAGTGTGAAACAACGCGAGAGGGCCCCGGAGCCTTGCTGTTGCTAGGAAAACGGAGCAGTTGGCACGACGCACGTCCATGTCGCCTTCTAAACCCGGATCATAACTGCTATTGGTAATGGCTGCTGAGACTGACATTTTTCATTTCATTCGGCTTTAGTTCCCTCCCTATTTTTACCCATTGGCTAATTAGTATGCGCTTGCTCCTCCCCTCAATACAGAAAAAACCTCCTTTAGTGATTAATTCACAGCGTTGGTAAGTGTCAGCAGTGCACTGCGGTGGAAAAGGAAAAAAGAGAAAAACTGTCAATGGCCTTTGAGTGATTAGCCCGCACTTAGCTATTGAAGTTTATGGTACCTGGTTGCTAGTTCAAGACCCGGCCACAAACCGTTTGTCAATTACATTAACTAGAGTGAAGTTGTTGGCTTTGTTGAGGTTAAATCGTACATTAAGAACGATACTTACTCTATTACGAACAAAGACTTTCAAGACTGCCACTGAAAACGACGGAAAATTATCTGGCTAATTGAGGGAATTGAAAATCAAGGAACAGCGCATAGCCAAACATTGTCTGCATGTTTCAGAAGTAGGAGAATCTACGGATGTTTTCCATGTTGTCATAATAATTCAGATGTTTGAGGTGATACCGCTGAAATTCATAAAGAGGGTTGATTTCACAGTAAATGCAATCTGTAAGTGATTTCCCCCACAATATTAATGAACCGAACACAGACACACTGCCAGCATCACAGCTGCAATCACTGTGCAAAATAAATGATAATGTTATCAAGGACCCCATTACTGTGCTTCCAGTCTCTCTGTCCAAACCAAATCAAAGTAGAAGCAGAGGGAAGGCATATGTCTGTGTGTTTATGCATGTGTGCTTCTGTTTGTATGTGTGTGTGCTTCAGTGTGTATGTGTCTGTGCTTGTTGGTGGCGCATACCTAAATATGTGTGCGTGCGTGCGTGCGTGTGTCTCAATGTGTGTGTGTGTGTGTATGCCTAAATGTGTGCATGTGTGTGTGCGTGTGCCTCAGTCCCGAGCGTGCGTGTGTGTTTGTTTGTGTGTGTGAGAATCCATGCTTGTGCTGAATGGGGCAATGCTTCAAATCAGCAGAAAAGGAATCGAGTAGCAATTTATCCTCCTGCTTGACGAAGCAGTGATGTAAGGCCTGAGAGTGGCTCAAGACCATTTCACTCTGCAAGCTACTCCAAGACATTTTGGTTTGCACTGTTAATTAGCATGTGAAAAAAAGGGCTCAATGCTGCTGTTGTCTTTTATGACAAAAGCAGCATGTTAATGCATGGCCTTGCCAACATATTAGCTTACTAATTTCTAGAATATTAGCTCGCTTAACTCGCTAAACCCAAGCAAACCATTGGTATTCATACTGTGGCCTTGTCTTCAGACAAAATAGTTCAGCTAATGTGTTTGTTATTTATTGAACATTGTACATTTGACGAAAACATTGACAACATAGTTAGTCAAATAGCTTTTCGGTTTAATTAATAAAAAGTTAACAAAAAGGAGAATAGCAGATCACATTAGATGCCGGGAAACTATTAGATATAACCATATATAAATGAGAACAAAGATCTCTATTTAAAGAGCAGTGATTTTCTTGCGGCAACAGTTGAAGCGGTGTGCTCGGATAATGAAAACGCTCACCAGTAGCGTAGTGAATAACACATGAACCCCGAAACAAAGAAACCAAATCATCTCACCTGATTAAACGCTTGTATGGCTCGGGAAACATTTCCCACGCGCACACGCACACACGCACACACACACACACGCACACACACACACGGGAAAAGAAAAAATGCCTCAATTCATCTGCCTCCATTGTACACGCATGAAAATAGCTGAACAAGCAAAAGGCAGTGGGGGGGAATGCATTACTTTTCTTCAACGTAAGACCACTGATTCATATGTGAAATGTGCATAGGTAGCTACATGGAGAGGGGCGGGGGATGGGGGGGTATCATACATGAACCTTGGCGTTCTCCTACTTGTTCGGCATCGAAGCACACTCAACCCTCCTCCTCACCACTAATATCGCACACACACCCATTGATTACGTTTCAGCTGCAGCAGGTTGGGACTCAGCGACACTCAAGACTTCCCTTAGAGCTCATTCGCATTCCCGTGAAATATTACCCCGCAAGTCATCGGGAATTCTAATAACACAGGTCACAGAGAAGAGTTGCTTGCCACGCGTGTGCAGCAGGTTTTCATGGGCACATGCAATGATTACGTTAGGGAGGAAACACAACACAGAACAGAGGGATCAACATCTGCTGTTGCAGTGCACCTAGTATGGGCTCGTATTACTTATTTTGGATAACTGATATCGGTGCATCCCTGAGTAAACTATTATAGAAATGGAAATTTGATAATTCTATTTGTGTTCCTTGTCATTTTTTCCAACAGAAAAATTGCACTTTCTTGCGTACTTGGTATACGTCCCGAATACTTTGCCCTAGTTCCTGTGTTCACTAGTGGCATTCATTTCCTGTTTTGGGGGAGAAAACAGACGGTGCTGTATAGAAGATGGTTCCTCTCACATCTCACTAAAACATTATCCTCAGGTACAATACCGCAAACAGCTGCCGGTCCAAGCGGGCCTCTAGTGCTGGTTTTAAACGCTCAGCAGGGCACCAGATTATACATAAAGTCTGAGAAGATGTAAAGTGTTTTACAGTGTGCTGGCAGTGTGCTGTCATAACTGTAACTCAGAGACAGACAGTTGTATCCCTGGCAAAGCAGCAAAGAGATAATATAATATATATATCAGCGCATGTATGCGTGTGTGCATGTATGCGTGCGGGTCTTCTTGTGTTTGTGCGTGTGTCCATGAACAGCATCCAGCATGACACATGCTGCCTCGGTGAATTAATTGACTGGGAATAAAATAAATGAAGAATGACTTAAGTGCGTTAATCAGACTTAGAGTAACGCTTTAGGCACGAGGGAGAAAGAATGGCGTGCAGAGGAAGTGTGATTATGGATCTACAACCTTAGAAGGGTGACAGCTGGGATCGCGAACGAGGCTGAGTTCTGTGGGTTTTATATCATGTGGTTTTATATGGACTACAGCTGGAGGCTGGATGGCTTATGTGTGGCAGGGACCCGGCACAGCGTCGCAAGAGACCAGAGACGGTAGAGGACAGCACGGGGGTTATGGAGAGAGGGAGGCCGACCAGCCAGTTTATGGCTCTGGTGAGATTGGTACCCTGGAATCAATAAAAGGGAGGATTTTCTTTTTTTAATGTGGAATTTTTGGGTCATTTTCATACAGTCACCGGTTTTTACCGAAGAAAAACAAATGCATGAGCATTTTTTGGTTTGAGATTTTGTTTACCTTCACCGTGACTTGTCGCCTGCTGGTTCTCTGGAGACGACGGCATGACATTTTTGAAAAGTATATCTAGTAAGAGCATAAACGATTCAATTGAATGAAGAAACACTGAGCATATAAATTTCCTTCCCTGCTAACGAGACATTTGTTTATTTTCTAAACAATGTTTGTCTGTCGAGTGTTGTACATCCTTGTACAAAAAATTATGTGTGACAGTTCTTTTTAAAAATCGAAATAATCTCGCTACGATGATGCAACTATGATGGAGTGTGCACATTAACCCCAGCTTTGCTCACATTCAAACCCCTTTTCCCAAATATCTAAAATCAATGAATCAAGCACCTTTTAAAATTGTAATGTCGAAACAAAAAACAAAATATTCACAGATGCCAATGCAATCGATCCAATCCATGCGTCCCAGTGATACTGCATTATTGGTATGGCAAAGCAGAGTTACTCCAATGGGTTTGATTTCCTGAGCAGACTGCCTGCCTACTCAGCTCCCGTTAGTGGACACAATACAACATACACTCAGTGTGTGGAGGCTCCTGCAGTACACTGTTGTGTCCCACATCTACCATCCACAGCGACCCCTAATCCGATAAGTTGGGCCCGTCGTACACTGAAAAAGACCACACAGGACAACCCGCTCTATGAAATCGCTCGGTAATAGATGGACAGAGTGGACAGTGCTCGGGCGTCTCGCCGTCTGATTGGGGGTATTACCGCGTTATTTTTTACATTTACGTAAAACATTTTACGTAAAAACAGAAGCTTTTTTTTTTTCAAAGCGACTTACAACCCTTCATACATGTTCACATACCGACAACGGAGTCAACCGTGCAAGGTTGACAGCCAGCTCTTCAAAGGGAATTTAGGGTTAGATGTCAACCCAAGTCACAAGTATTTCTGTAGTATATAGCTTTCTGTGTATAGTACACAAACGGTTGACAGAAATGCACGCTCACTTCAAGATAAATTAGATGCTTGTCAGAAATTCCTATAAATGAACTGAATCATGCTCAACTGTGATTTTCTGTTCACTTGATCTTTTCACAAATGCACACGACGTACGTAATCCCGTAATAACTCAGTGACCTTGGGGCCCAACTCTCCAAAAGGATTGAATCCTTGTTGAAGGTTGTTTGACCAGCGCTCTGTTTTTATAATGGCGATTGTGATGAAGGTTATTTTTTTTAGGCGCACATCATGGCCTTACAATTGCCATTCAAGAGAGGATGTTGAAATGCAACACTAATTCAGTATCAACCTTCGGATAATAACGACACTGATCGCAACTTTAAAGCTAAATCTGAAAGCGCTCTCGTGCTTTGCAAGTCCTGGCTGTGTGTTTTTTCAACCAGATCTTCCGTTAGGGGTAGGTTAGCCTCTTGGATTGCTCTTGTTTACCCCAGTCAATGATGTGACAACATCCCTGTTATTATGATTATCATTCTAATGCACCATTTCCGGCCTGTGTAAGAGTCTCCTGCCTAAAAGCATTTCGTGATTTTCTCATTACCTCCTTAAATTATATTTGGTTTGTGGATTGTTATGGGATTTATTTCTGCACGGACCTTGCATACAATTGCTTGTGAGCGTGTGAATATTTCTCTAAACAGATTCCGAGCACTCACAAGAAGCGCTAAACCTTCATAAACATGCCCGCACAAAACCATAGCAGAGTGGAACATTATTACTATTTTCTATTCAGTCATTTAGCAGATGCTTTTATCCGGAGCACTTTGGCTAGTGAATCCATACATGTGATTAAGGAGATGCTTGTAAGGGGGTAGGCATCTTGCACAAAGGAGGTAGTTTGAGGAAATTGGAGCTCAAACCCAGAACCTGCCGGTTGGGAGTCTAACAACCCAGCCACACCATACTTCCACTGATTGAATACAAGCAAACGAAAAAAATAGGATTCAACCAGATTCATCCGAGACAAGCCAGGGCAGTTGAGGTGTGACTATTGACCGGCATGGCGTGTGAATGATCTGACCCCATTGATCCCACCTCAGTCCACTCGTGCTGAGCACAATAAATACCGGGGCTGTCCCTGAACATCGACCAGCACTAACCGCCCCATCATTGCAAGCAGCGTCCGCACTATCTGAGAACCGGAAAGGAGGGGCAGAAAGATGGTCTGAACACATCGTAGGGACGCAAGTGTTGATACTGACCTGCATCCCTAATTGCACTGATTTAGTGGACATTTTGAGATTCAACTCGAATGGTCCTGGGTGCTGTCCATTATGCGGTAGCTTCTGACTTAGAACTGCTCGGTGTTTCTTGTTAAAAACATTGTCTGGCTTCTACACTCGCACCACCATCACTACTTCGGAACACAGCTTAACAGACCAGTTCATTATCAGCAGTTGCCCCGTTCACTGTGACCGTTCAATTCCTTTGTGTTCTCTTGCTGGGTAATTCTCTGTATTTAGACACGGCCATTCTCACTCTAATTGCATGTTTCCCGCCTCACCATCGCACTCAAGAGATTATGCTCATTTTGGTTTCCTTTTTCCCGCAAGCTATAATCCACGTCACCCTGAGGTTTTTAAACGACACCCTCCCAGCCATTCATCTACCCATTCTCTGCAGATCTCCAGAACTTCCAAGAGTCCCACGGCGGTTAGTCACCGCGCAGAAAGGGCAATCCCCCGCGTCGCCCGATGCGTCGCGGCGCGTCCGTTCCGCAGGGGGGGGGGGGGGGGGGGGGGGATGATTCAAATCGCTGTAATGGTCGCTGCGCGCTTCGCTAAGCGTGCCTCCGAGGAACCCATTGGGTGGCGGAAGCCATTGACCCCTCTCTCCTCCTCTCTCTGCCCTCCCCCCGCTGAGGCAGATGTGCAAGGGGCGCCGGCGGCAGCCTGCGTTAACGGTTGGCCGGCGTTGGGTAACTGATTCGGCCGTGCGTGCGCACAATCATGAATAACGCCAAACAAGACTGCTTACATTGACACGCGGGTCTCCGCCCTCAGAGAAGGAGGGCCCTGGGAGCCCGATGTGATTGCCCACGGAGAAGGGCCCTTCGAATTAACCCCAAATGACTCTCCGACTGTACATCAGCGGTGCCTCCGAGCAGAATCCATGCCTTCGGTTTGAATGTGGGAAGAATGGAGAGTACTTGCTGGGTTTACGCTGCAGGATATCAGACACAACGCCAAGCACGTCTCCGCACAGCCCTGGGTGGATGAAGGGGGCCAGGGAGAAGTCACAGGTCCAATGGTGATTGGCTCTGACTGAGTCAACTGGGGAGCGGAACCTATGACCCACTGCTAGTGTTTGGGTCGTGCCCTACCCTTTGTGCTACAAGGGGTTGAGGGAACGGCTCCAACGAATGTCAGTGTTGCTGATTTAGTCGGAATGAGATTGGGGTTGTACAGTGGAGACCCGCTGTCAATGTTAGGGCATGAACTTTGTACCCCCCCCCTTCCTCACTGTGGTAATGTACAACCAGAGAAATACACTTTTTTGGGTTGTGTGTAGGTATCAATTATTCAGTTGGTTATTGTTTGGGCTGTCCAAGAGAAAAGGTGTGTATACCTTATGCTAGGTTCTCTAAAAATTGTCCTTTGAGCATGACTAAGGAATTGAAAATAAAGTGTTTAATTTTCTCTAAATATCTCACAAAATACATCAACACTTAATCTCTTTATTCCTAGTGGAACAATACATAGATAATGCAATAAAATCTGCAGTATGCTAGTTACTCTAAAACATTACTTATCCTTTGAGCATGACTAAGGAAGTGAAAATAATATGTTCAGATTCTCTAAACATCTCACAAAATGCTAAACATCTGCATCAAGACTTAATCTCTTTATTTCTGGAGGAACAATCAGAAGATAATGTAATTCAATTGGCCTTCAACATTCGCAGTGTTGAAACACTTCAGTAAAAGCCTGAGTCTGGGAAATCCAATGTTTAATAATGGCCCAGAGTCTCACATGTAATAATTCGCTCTTTGGTCACATCGTTCTTTGATCATCGCCATTTCTTTTCCAATCCCAATCCCCCCACTTTACATGCGATTAAAATAAAAAGCCTTTCACGTCGCCTCATTGGCATTCACCTGCACCGCACTGACTCAGCTAAATTCACTTTTATTCCTGCCCCGTACCCTTTAGTCCGTCCACATTAGAATAATGTAATCTGGTTTCATACCTTTCCCCCCCGTCGGCTGCACGTCACATCAGCTCTTAGTTACATTCTGCTGTCCGGGCTCTCCCTTTGTCTTGGACCAGTTCTCCGCCGCCTCGCACCGAAGACAAATTATTACCTCTACGCCCGGTACAAGAAAAAGCAATTGCTTTAATGTCAAACCCTATTCGAAGTAGCTCTTTTTCCGCCCGTTTATTATGGTCTTTTTACTTAAAGATGTAGCTGGCCCTGGGCCCTGGCCCCCCTGCGGACCCATAGCGGGTCTGCGGAGGGCTATTGGACCCTGAAGCGGCAGGAGGCATTGCTGTAAAAGAGACATCACACACCAGGTGTGTTCTCGCCCACTCCAGTGCTAGCCGCTCGCGCATGCTGAAGCAGGGTTGGAACGCCTAGTTCCTCATTTTCAAAAGCTATCAATATGGAAATATCAATCAATCCCCACCACCACCACCACCACCACCACCACCACCACCACCACCACCACCAGCGACCACGCGCCTTACGCATGCATAACAACAACGAAAAGGTCGCTTTATATTTCGATAAGTCAATCCCATGTTGATGATCCCCTGGTCTGACTCTAACTAGCTCTGGCGTATTGAATACCTCCTGCATGGAGCTCCTCCAGCCTCCTTGGCAATGTTCTAGTTTTTAGAAACAGAGGCCAGGCACAGGCAGACCGGTGCTAAATCCGACCCCTTCCCCCTGAAGTATATTCGAATCAATAAAGCTATAGGGGAGCCTTTTTTTAAAGCCACATCCAATGAGAAAGGGGAAGAGATGGGGCACTGGCGACCGAGGTGAGGTTCCTGAAAGCCCCTGGGGTCTTTTATTTTTACCTCCCGCCCCTCGGCTGCCAATAAAAGCGCCGGAGGGCTTATGGGACAGATCCGATGCCTTGCCCGCCCGCATTAGCCCGGGGATGGTGGAGGCGAGGCACAGAGGCAGATTGGACTGAAAGTCAACAAGCCAACAGTAATTACATGTGCACCCCCTAACCCCCCCAGCCCCGACTCTCTCCAAAAGACCCGGCTGACCCTGTGTTTGATGACAGGGGGTCAGGAGTGATCTGGTGTCCGCTCCATTGACTGGTTTTGCTGCCTGGTTTGCGAGTGGTTGGTGTTGGGTGTCCTCTGTTTGCACGTGAAGAAGGGCTTTGCAGTGAGGCGACAAGTTATCGTGATAACAGAACGCTCATGTTTTGATTTGATTTGGGATGCATTTATAAAACCCAGATGGGAAGTATAGACAAACACAGGACTGTAATAAGTAACGTATTTACACCAAGAACTGGCAAAATCGACAGGAGGTAGTCTTTATCTTTATACACATTACAAGTATAGTGATTTATTCGCCGGAATGTAATTGGAAACATTATTGACAGTATATGCTACCCTTCAACTATTTTATGTACTGTTAGAATCACCAACTAGTAAACCATCAGTAACCGCTTATATGTACCATCCATAATATATAAAATAATCTGAATCTATAATGTCGCCGTCTGTAAAACCATTTTCCTCTGTGCAAGTCTGGGTAGTTTGCTTGATTCCATTTCCTCTGCCGAAATGAAATTTCCCAGGGGGTTTATTGAGATCACCTAATTGAACCTAATCCAATTCATCATCGCTCCAAGAATAAATGTCACATTTATTAAATGGCAGCGATCTAGCATTTGCATCTTTTCCCATCTCCCTCCCCTCTTTCAGTCACGCTCCCTCCCGCTCGTTCTCTCCCTCTCTCCCTCCGTTCAGTCAAGAGCCTTGCTTCTCTATGGAACAAAAGATATCTCTCTCTCACCCTATCCTACCCACAGCCCCTGCCACAGATCCAGATCTGTCCAAGATGACGGATAATGTAAATAAATATGAGGTGGACATGAACACGATATCCGCCCTCGCCTCCGGTATAATTGTGTATTGATTCTAAGCAATGGGATGTCTTTGTTGTAGTTTATAATGAAGACCACAGCGCCGCACTTTCCCTCCAGTCCGGCGCCGCCTTGGGAAGCTACGCTGAGCGTAGCATTACCGCGGCTAGCCGGGGGAGAAGCTAACTTTAGCATAGCCTCGCCAGTAGTTCAGAAGTGGGCTCTGACGGAACAGTTGGAGGGGGATTACTTGTTGCTCGGTGGGTGTGTGAACCTGTAATTAAACATTTACAGAGGCTGTCTTGCATGATCGTGGGGATTCTCTGCATTCTTCCCAGCATGTAGATTAGGCACAACTCGCTTTCAGACAGAAACGTTTTATTTTTATATAAAGATTTGGAATCTGCTAACAGGTACCACTTAGATCACACATGGAGTGTCAATCATCACAGCGGCAGGATAACAGCCATTAGCCTGGAAACCCTTTTTTACTTCGCAGTTGTGTAGGAAAAAAGCAGTAGTCGTTCACTGCCGCTGAAATATATAGGAAATATACAGTCCATGTTCTTTTTATGTTTGTGTTATTTTTACTTTCCTGTAATACTGCTGCTGTGATACCCACATTTCCTGTATGGGATCACCGAGTCGTATTTTATCATAAACGTGAATAAATTACGCTTGAACGATTGCAATTCCCCGACAATTCCCTAAAAATAGACCACACACCGTAAATCCTGCCTCGACTGGGTGAGTACCCTTTAGAGATGAGTGGTATACTACTAATTTGACTTTCTAATACAAATTAAAATGCAGTTTCAGAACAGCAAATGGCTGTGACGACAAACGTACGGGTGAAGAATAGTTGCGTGGCGGCTGTGTGGACTCATCTGCATCGCCTCGGCCTGAATTCAGGCTCAATTTGCTTCGTGAAATGGCCTCTGCTCACCTGGAACCGAGTTCCCAAACACTGGGAGACAAATGGGGGAGCACTTGAGAGTCCTGTATCCCCCGTTCTGATCACCAGGCCGCCAGCAGGCTTGCCTTTATGCAGAGATGGAATTGCTTTAATGATGAATTACCCGTTCTTATTTCATACCCAGTTCCCTAAGGGAGATGGGGGGGGGGGGGGGGGAGGAGGTTTGGGTTCAACCCAAGTTTTCCCGGAAAAGTTTTTAGGTTAACAACCCGAGGGTGCATGGCACACCGACTCACTCGCTCTATTGTTAGCCGCTAGCTACAGGCAGCGTGTCATTGGTTACACACGTTAAACCTTAGCCGTTAGCCGTTA
Organism: Gadus macrocephalus; assembly: GCF_031168955.1. Taxonomy (NCBI): domain Eukaryota; kingdom Metazoa; phylum Chordata; class Actinopteri; order Gadiformes; family Gadidae; genus Gadus; species Gadus macrocephalus. The sequence goes on from NC_082393.1 coordinate 3,914,461, forward strand.
GCCGCATGGCAGACCAGCTGGAGGCTAAAGAGTGCAGGGTGAAGCCAGTAGGAAGTGCGGGATCATACCGAAAGACACAATTAAGCTAAACACTATAAACACTAAATGTTAGCTGCCCAACATTGGGTCCAAGTCTTGAACAAAGGGAAAAAGAAAAGGAAGGAAGCTCCTAAGAAAGGATATTTTTGTACCACAGACAGGAAAGTGTACATGAAAAGGGTTTGAAAAAGAGAAGAAATTACACTGTACAGAGGTCATAGGTCAGAATTAAACTTGGGCTGCTACAAGAGGTAAACACACTAGGTGGGATGAGCCGAAGATCTTCCCCTGACAAACATTTTTAAGCTCATGCCAATTAGCCACCACTCCACATTGCTTTCATGTCTTTAATGTTTACATCACGCATCGCTGTCAAACACACCCTTGGGAGTATGAGGAACCAAGACGCACGAAACCACAGACCGTATTTGCAAGGTTATACTTGGTGTGTTTATGTGTATGGCTGCTGGTACAATGGGCTTTATGTCTGTTTGTCTATGTAGACAATCAGGCTACATTAAAAGACCACCAAAATAGCTCTGGATCTCCATAGCCTAAATGACAACCTAGAAGCCCACATCCAGACAATCAGGTGTGTCAATCAGTATGTGTGTCATTTTGCGTGTGCATAGATCTCACATGGGCAGACTTAGAGTGTGTGCGTGCCTGCGTGCGTGCATTACACAAGGAAAGAGGCAGGAGGACCAATCAACCTATTTCAGCAGTGGGTGTTTTAAAAACCTCCAGAGGTGTTGGAGGGCGGTGTTTACTCCATTTACACACTCTAATCAATGTCGACGAGATCAAAAGTAGAAGAGAGCGGGAAGAAACTGCAACCGCTTTGACTGTTGGCCCCGATCGGAGGAGGAAAGAGGATGCAGAGAGAGAGAGAGAGAGAGAGAGAGAGAGAGAGAGAGAGAGAGAGAGAGAGAGAGAGAGAGAGAGAGAGAGAGAGAGAGAGAGAGAGAGAGAGAAGACGTGGGCAGCGCGCGGCTCATGCTAGCTTAGATTCTTCCAGTAATTTGTGGGCGACTGTAATTGAATGTAGAGCGAGAGGAGCGCGGAGGATTCCTGCACACCCACAGCACGCGCCCCGGGAGCATACTTGACAGCCCTGTGCACGTCTACTTGTGTGTGCGTGCGCATGCTTCTGTGCATGTGTGTGTGTGCGCGCACGCACGCACGCACGCACGCACGCACGCACGCACGCACGCACGCACGCATTTGTGTTTCTGTGTGTGTCTAATGCATGCGTCTCCTAATGACTTCTAAGTGATTACATACTGAAATGTTGTCTTCGCGCTCCGAGGTCGTTGCTCCTCCTGTCGTTGCTCCTCCTGTCGCTCATTTCTTGGATTAGCCAATGGCGTTTTTGCACACGTTTATGATCTTAACATAGTGTTTGCATGGCAGCAGGATCTGTTCGAATAGCCGCATAGCGTTCGCCTGCAATTTGTGATAGCGGGCTTATGTGAGGCAACCCTAGCTGTGGTGAGCCACAGTAGTAAACATCACAGAGTGTACAAGGATCTTTGTGTTGGCTGTGTATGCTATCGCCTGAGTGGGTGATCCTTCCGTGGGCGCCGGCGTTGTGTTTGACGCCGGACCCTCAACCAGCTCCACCATTCATTGTGCTGCAAACCCTTGAGAAAACGTTCTGCCCGTTCTCCTCTTATAATGATTTATGGTTTATTAGCATCTCCAGACAGCAGGAATGATGACGGTAATTATATGTGAAAACAAAGGTCGAGAGGACAAAGCGATAAACAAGCCAAGACAGAAATTTAATGATGAGATTAGCAACACAGAGGGAGCAGGGGGGGGGGGGGGGGGGGGGGGATGCTACTCATCACGATGGAATGGGCTGGAAGGGGAGCTCGCTTTATGAAGTTCTCAGCAGAACATGCGTACCTTTCTCGCGGTTGTCCTACAAGTATGATGAATGGGCTGAAAAAGCAGAGTCAGGGTTTTGCCCGAGATTTGATTTTAGGTGTGAAAGTGAAACGCTACGGCGAGAGCACTTATAGTAACGCAAGGAACGGCGACTAAATTTAAACCAAGGCCTCATCCCAGTCTCTCCTGGCTGCCACTGACTCACTGCTCAGGGTGTGTGTGCAGACACATCAAGCATGAAACCAACACACATACAGACAAGCATACCTAGCAATGGCGCGCACACACACACACACACACACACACACACACACACAGAAAAGGGCTGACTCACCGCTGCTTCATTACTCTAGTGCGTTATGAGTGTGTTTACGTGCACACTGATTGATATTAACCCCCTTTGTTTAAATCTTCAGCTCTGGCAGACAGCATGGCTGCTGGGCCACTCACAGATGCAGTGGAAGGGCAGAGGCTGAGAACAAGGTCCACAGTGCCCTCTACTGGCCCACACACTCACTGCAAAACTCACAGAAACTCCTGTCCTCATTACACAGGACTGGCCCCTGATGCCCTCCGTAGTGCTCTTCTAAATGGTCGTATGCCATGTCTTTTAACGTGAGACACTGTTTAAGACCATTTTCGGTCCCCACTGTGGTTATGTCTTTTCATCTCACCTAACATGAAAGTTTGATAATGTAGACAAAACTGTCCAAGGTCATAACGCGCGTTAAAGACAATAGATGAACATTGGTAGTTAAAAGGTGCTGTAGGTACGATTTATGAGCTTAATCAGAGAATAATTAGCCCCCCCTCAGCTATCAGTCAGGGAAATGCTCGGTGAGAACATCTGTATCGAGTTGACTTCACCGGCCTCTGTTAGAGGCAATTAAGACTTTAGAACACTCCAGGCTCATTACTGACCAATCAGGTCATCTCCTCCCAGACTGGTTTGTGGAATCCGTCTCGCCTGTCATTCAGAGGTGTGTGGATGCTTCACTTCTCAATGACGGAGAAACGTAGAGAGGGAGGGAGTATTTAATGGTTGTTTAGCTTCAATGGTGGTTGTTTTGCTTTTTCAAGATTTAAAGCAAAATTTAAATCTTGCTTTAAATTTTTCCATTTCATCCCTCGCTCTCTGCTCCTCCAAACCCCTAGGTTTTACCAATGTTTCACACACCTATGATACCGCTGTGTGTGCACCCATGTGAATCACAGGCAAGAAGGATTCCCTGACCCAATCAGGGATAAGATAACCCCAATTGGTCAGAAATTAGCCAGGAGACGTCTTAAATTGAACGAGACAGGCACGGCCAACCAGAACAGATATCTCAGAGCATTGCATTTACGAGTAGCTAACTTATTACAAAAAATGCCCATAGCTCTATTCTCTTATTTATGGCACCTTTAAGAGAATTATAAATAAGGATTATGAATGATTTGGTTTCACTTCCCTTAAGTTGTGTTTGGACGCAAAAAGATTTAACCTCTATGAATAGGGCTCGTGTTACGTCTAATTAGTTAAAATAAACTACAAAGGGTATTGAATGTAACTTCATTATGTACTAGTCGACCTGATGACCTTTGGTGACCTCTCGACCCATTAGGCTAGTTCTCGCATAAGATTCCCGTTGGACAGAAAATCTAAATCAGTTTTCCTTTTGTTCATGTTTTCATCCGAACGTCTCAAACAAAACAAGAAATTTGAAAAGAAAGGCTGTGAAAAGGATGATTACTGATAGGATCTTGTTACTAAAAAAACATGTTTTGGCAGCTGCCCGTCTACCTGCAGACAACACCTATCACACAAGAGGTGATCAATAGGTGATCAATAAGACAAGAGGAATAACAGGGCAGAGTGACGTGATTTGCCATGGTCGATTACATGGTCACACAAGGAAGTACATCAACATTTAATAATTGGTCTTCCGGCGGAGGAACAGAAGACCACCTGAACGACATCCTTGTTAGTCACAGAATCAACTAAACCCTGCAACGCACGTTTGATTCACTGAGCCGCAAGCCAATGAGTCTCAAAACGAGCGCCACACACCTCCTTACAGGAAGCAATGGGTCAGAATGAGGAATAGATGTGCGCAGACCCTCTTCAGTCGTTAACGAGAGCTACAAAACGTGTGTAAAATTAAATCACATTCATAACACTCTCCAATCCGAGCACTCGCATCGCTTGCCATTTGCACGTCGGACATGCACACTTCAAGCCCTCGAGAGCGTGGGCCACGGCGGTGAGTGCACACATCCGAGCACACACCCCTCACCTGCGATATAATTTCTGCGTGAAGAGTGCTTCAGTCAAATGGCACACACTTGCGTCTCCACTCAGGTTAGCTTCCCTCCGAGCCTCATTCTGCCAGTGCGCATGGCTGCCTGAGCAGGTGGCGCCATCAAGAGCGAGGATAACCGCACACACCGCCTCCAGGGGCGTGCTGCGCCATCGCTAACACGTGTGCGCGTCTAGCCCACCTGCTGTGCTAGCATGCGGCGCACATCGCTAATGATCCGTGGGGCGCAGTACAGTGAGTTCAATGGCCTTGGCTTTCAATGAGCCGCCTGCAATCCAAACGGCGCACGCACGCACACGCACACACACACACACACACACACACACACACACACACACACAGTTCTGCTGCTGTTATGATAGCTACAACTTTCTGAATCTTTCAAAGCAAGTCCACAACTTATAGCAGTTTGTGATTCCGTTTATTATGTTTTGAATGCTGATCTCCCGAATGTACCAATCAAAAGGTCTTCTCTCGCTGCTTTAATAAACATTAACACAGACCGGAAAACCTTCCAGTTGCTTTGGTCAGCAGTATCCATCTTTAGCAATCATTTTGATAGATTTCCCAAAACAGCGGTGTTAAGCAACAGTCGAGGAAACAGGATTGAGGTAGGCCTACGCACAGGAAGTGCAATAAATTGAAAAGACGAACGGATTCCACTAATCAATCCAATCCAGACTTGTTCTAAATTTTCTTTTGGGAACATAATAGGATTGTCTGAGTGTTCATTCTCTGACGGCTAGATAGAAAGGAAACGTTGGAACTATAGGTTATTTCATCGACAATAAGAAAAACAGAATTACCCTTGCCCTGCTCCCTGAACCTTTTCTGCACCCATTGCCAAACCACCAAAAGTAAATTATACCGCTGAAAGAAAACAAAGGGGGGAAGAGAAGCATGGAATGCATCCAGCCAAGATGCTGAAAAAACAGAAAAATAGATGTGGATGGATCCGAAAGAAATGACAAAAATGCCCTTTTCAGCGTGACACTGGAGCATTGGCTACCGAATGCACCCTGGCGATTAATCTGGGACTGGCAGTTTGTCTTCCTGTCCCCGAACTAATGAGGCAGATTTTAGAAAACCCAAACACAAGCTGGATATAATTAGCCTGCGTTAGCTTGGTGGCTACATTAAAAGACCACCGAAATCGCCCCATAGCCTAAATGCCAACTGAGAGGACGACATCCATGGAATACATTACGGCCGTATTAGTCTCACATAGGTGGTCGTCTAAGCCCGAGCAGGAATATAGCAGGTATCTTGTCGGCTGAGGCTGGCTGTGACATTTGCATTCACTTCCCATTCATTTTTACAAATACATTAGCATGATTTTATCTATGTTTGGGTGCGTGCAAAGGAAGCACATATTTATGCCTTCGTTCCTTGCTCCCAAGGGCGCGAGTGTACAGGTCTGTGTCCTTATATATTTTTTTTTAGGTGAAAGTAGCCGCGGACAGGCAGGCACTGTATCAGCCCTCCGGACTGAGTAAATTACTTCGCAAAAGGTCATTTGCTGACATTTATACCACCCTCACCGTCTCGGGCTGGAAAAACCTCAAACTAAAGCCCATATCAAGCCCACGCCGCACCGTGAAAACTGGACTTGACTTTTATCTGCAGGGATCTGAGGAGGGGTCTGAGCCTCGGGGTGTCAGCAGCGAGAGCCCCCCCCCCTGACTGCTTGATTAAACACAGAATCATTGAAATAGTAAATCACAATCAGCCAGCCTGCAGTGAAGGACCCGCTCGCTCGCCCCAACACACACACACACACACGTGTGCACACACACACAGTAACAGAAAACTCTGCATGACATCAATGCTTTTGACAAACTGAGTGCCTCAATCATTTTCAGTCATTGATGTGCGAACGCGCGCACACACTGCAGCGACAAATCTGCATGACTTCAATGCAGTGGACAAACTGAGTGCCGTCAACCGTTTCCAGTCGGTGCCACACACACACACACACACACACACACACACACACACACACACACACACACACACACACACACACACACACACACACACACACACACACACACACACACACACACACACACACACACACGTTCTATAATGTGATTCTAGGATGGAAAGTCTGTTATGAGCTGTAATCAATAACGGCTCATAAAATGTGTAAACTCTAGCTCTGGTTTCCATTACACCTCGGTTTATGTTATCCGTGACCTACTGCATTACCTCTTCTGCACCGCATCGTGAACTGTGTAAAGTCAAACCCACATTTTAAACTAAGTAAACTATTTATACTCCAAGGAACAAACGCAAACTGGTTAATCTCCGTCACCACCAAATGCTCCGTCAAACACCTAAGGATATAAGCATCTTCTAAATGACTCAATAGAAATAGCCAAAAAGGTATTTCTGCGACAATAAATCATTCTTTCTTGTGACCCTTGTGCTCCGGCGAGCACATCGCTAAATACTACGGGGCAGCGCTAAATGCTAACGCAGCACCGCTAGCTTGGTTGGTGGCCGTGATTTATGGGGAACACGACGCTCCGCTCAAGCCCCCAGGGGAGCGTCACAGTCTGGGGACGCAGTCGGGGGGCCAAGGGTACTGCTAACCGCCACCGGCGACAGCGCTAACAGCTAGCAATAGCAACACAGCCAACGCATAAAAAGGTTGAGAAAGGAAAATACAACGAGAGCCTCAGCACAGTGTGTGCAAAGAATAGTTGGCAAAAATGATAGTACTCATTTAAGCGGGTAGCATTCCTTACAGGCCATTACAACTTTTATTGTACCTTTTTGGTAAATGCTGGTAAAAGAGGACCCCTTGAGGTTCAAGGACCCAAGCAAGAGTTCCAAAGCCTTTCCGCGAAATGAGTCAGGAGTAATAGGAGAGACAACTTTGGATTGAGGAGGTAAGGTGTTCAGCGGCCTTTATGTACTGACGTTGTAAATTGTAAAGTGTAACTTTGCCTTCATTTAATTTGTTTCATTCGTATTAATACCTTCAATACGCTTCCATATGCTACCACTTAGCATCCAGGACGATCTGCCTAAGCTAAATGGACAGGTTCATGGTTTTCAGCTTTTCAAGTCATTTGTGATCTAACATAACTCACATGAAAGACCAATCGAAACATCAGATCATTTTCTGAGGGGATTTTCTGCAAAGGCATTTGGTGCACTGTTCAGTTCTGTTTGAAAGTTGGCAAAATCAACTCAGATTTAACTCAAAGATAAATAACTTCAACTGTGACTCTCCTCCAGTGACTCTGAAATGGCACTAAAGGCAACCTCCAAAATTCGGAAAGTTAAACCGCTTGCAGTGGCTCGCTGAGGTTGTCCTTCTTGGTGTTTGAAACCATATGGTGCTGTAAAAACTATCACAAAAAATACAACTCCCCCCACCCCCCCCCCCCCCCCTGAGAGACCTGGCTATTCTGTGTTCACAACAGCGACCCAGGCAGCCAGGATAAAGCTTTGCTCTAAGAAAGTCCCAGAATGCAGTTCTGCAGTGTCCAAAACATAATTCTCCCACTCGAAGAGCTTTGTGAGTGTTCTGACAGTCCCCAACCCCCCCCCCCCCCTCCAACCCATCACCCCCCTCCCACTACATACTTGTGTTTGCGACAAACAGAAACTAAAAAAAAGTTAAAATCCGGAAATTAAAGATGTCAGAGTCAGCAGTGCGTTCGAGTTTTAAGCTTACCCCTGTGTGTGCGTTCATGTTTGCTGTGCGCGTTTAGATATTTTTTCCTCATGGGTTGGGATTGCACACGTGTGTGTGTGTGTGTGTGTGTGTGTGTGTGTGTGTGTGTGTGTGTGTGTGTGTGTGTGTGTGTGTGTGTGTGTGTGTGTGTGTGTGTGTGTGTGTGTGTGTGTGTGTGTGTGTGTGTGTGTGCAGTTTGCAGAACCATCCAAGCCGAGCAGGGGCTGGTCAGATGATTGCCTGCTCTAACTCAGTGGGAGGCAGATAAAGCGGCGGCTCAACCCAGCCCGGGCGCTCGGTCCCCGGACGGACGCCCGCCAGGAGGGGGCTGTAAGCCTCTTACGCCAGACCTCCCACCCCCTCCGTGCTCCTCGCTTCAGTCGGTGTCAGGCCTCGATGCGCGCCCCCCCCCCCCGGGTGCACAGGCAGCGAAGCGTGCCGCCGATAGAGAGTTTAAGGCGACGCCGTTTGGCCGAAAAAAATGGATCACACCTGCGACGCTTACGAGAAAAGGTGATTCGAATGAACACGAATTAACGGACGGAACTGAAGATGTTTTTTAGCACCGCTAGGGTTAAACTTACTTTTAATCATGCACAGAAAGACAGTACACAATATACAAGCATAAAATTAATATGTATGCATCGAATATTCGTTCACATTACCTCAAGATTACTCAACCAGGGAAAATATTAGTTGTCCACATCCCTCTGTGTGTGTGTGTGTGTGTGTGTGTGTGTGTGTGTGTGTGTGTGTGTGTGTGTGTGTGTGTGTGTGTGTGTGTGTGTGTGTGTGTGTGTGTGTGTGTGTGCTTGAGCCTTAACCATTTATTTCACAGGGGAGACGGAGAGAGAGGTTAAAGCCCCAGCCCTAACCTCATCCCCTTCACTGCCTGTATGCGTCTTCTCTCCTTCAGAACCTTCAGCGGCCGCTCCTGTCTCCGCTGTCAGCAGTGGGAGGAGACATGCAGGGGGTGGGGTTAGGGAGGAGGGAGGGGAGGCCGGGTGAGACCACAACCCAGAAAGATCTGACTGATTACTGGTCTCCTTGTTCTCCTCCTCCTCCTCCTCTCCCCCCACCCACTCTGAACCATAACTCCGCCCGCCCAACAATTATTGATTCAATCCCTTATAATGGAAAGGCATAAATATCCACATCCACTATGAAGACAAAGTACAGGATCTGGTCGAGGGACACGCGCGCCCAATCCCCCCCCATACATTACGGAAGACAAGAAGAAGGCAGAGAGATGGATTGATGGGGAAGGAAAGACTGAGAGAAATAAAATGGTGGTAACGACTTGGATAATGACCAGGATGAAGACGAGAGCGGGGACGGGAGGAGACAAGACAACATATACAGGACAAGACCAACAGGGCAGGACAGACAGACAGACAGACAGACAGACAGACAGACAGACACACACACACACACACAGAAACACAAAGACAGAAGCAGAGATAAGGAGGAAGCAAGGACAGAACACACAGACACAGACACACACACAGAGAAGGAATGACAGAGAAAGAATGACAGAGAGAGAGAGTGAGAGACAGAGAGAGAGACAGAAAGAGAGAGAGAGAGAGACAGAGACAGAGAGAGAGAGAGAGAGAGAGACAGAGAGAGACCACAGGGAGGGAACGGGAGGACAGGAGCGTTGGTCTGCGTTCCGTAATCTCATTGCTGTTGTGATCAGCGGACCCATTACTCACGGAGGCCAGTGGAGTGGCTATCGATCCCCGGCCAGCCGCTGTGTTTTTCTCCACTCAACATAAGGGAGGCGCACCACACAGGAGAGAGCACTGAGGCTCCTGGGAGGGGGAACAGTCCGAGCGGTGCGGCGGCTAAGGATCAATGGCCTTCGGGTCGGATCGCTCGCTTCGGAAACAACCGAACCCAACGGCATTAGCTTGGAATGCTAACCGAGCTAGGTGTGCTACCTTGCTCGGTTAGCATTCCAAGCTAATGCCATTGGGCTCAGTTGTTTCCGGAGGAATCCGGAACCAAACGGCATGAGCTTGGAATGCTAACCAAGCTAGGTAGGTAGCATACTTAGCATACCTACCGGTCTAATCCGGATACCGAGCTGTGTGCTACCTAGCTAGCTCGGTATCCAGATTAGATCGGTTGTCGTGGGTTGCTGAGGCATGGCCGCGCAGAGTGAGGTTCCAAAACAAAGGCGGATATTTAACTTGAGGGAAGTGAGACTCACATCGGAGGAAGAGATTGGATTTCATCAATACCCCTGTGTGACTGTAGATCAGGGCCCAGGCATTAGAGATGGATGACTAACTCCAATTGTTGGGAAATTGCCTCGTAAACCAGCTTTCAATTGCTCTCTCTACATGTCTCCCATCTCTATTTTTCTCGGCCTCTCTCGCTCACTCTCTCTCTCTCTCTCTCTCTATTTTTCTCGGCCCCACTCCCACTCTCTCTCTCTCTCTATATATTTTTCTCGGCCTCACTCACACTCTCTCTCTATTTTTCTCGGCCTCACTCACACTCTCTCTCTCTCTCTATTTTTCTCGGCCTCACTCTCCCTCTCTCTCCCTCGCTCTCAAAGTAGAGTACCCCATACATCAGAGCATAAAGACAGGATACAGGTCAGCCTCCTATTCAAACTCTCCACACTCGACTCTCCCTTCACACCTGGACCAACCATCCCCGCCCCTGCCCTTTCCCCGACCTCTCTGCCCGTCGGGGTCCTGACCACAGCACTCCTTTAACCTATCAGGTGCACCCATCGACGCAAAGGACCGCCAATCAATGCGACCCGCCAATCAGCAGATGAGGGGGCCGGGGGTTTGGTCGCAAGTATTGATTAATGATCTCAGCCATTACGAGTCCTTCCTCAAAGCTTCAATGGCTTGAGGGCAGTCGGCTACACAAATACTACCATTACCATTTACCCGGGTGCAAAATTACAGCAATAGAGGCTCATTATGGCACATCAAGCCACGTCAGTTTACCGGTATTGGTGAAGTCGATGTCGCGCCTCGAACAGGGATTCAAAAGCCGACATTACAAGGAAGTGGTGTGGCAAGCAACCGTAAGAAGTCGAGAGGGTAAATGTAAGAGTACGTACCTTTTGAATCAGCAGTTCAAATACGTCTCATATCTTTGTATGGGTATATGGTGTACACAATTGACCATTAGCATAGTTAAAAATTGAATGAATATACATAGCGTCTTGATTAGTGTTTATACAAGGAAAGCTACACGTTTCCATCAATGTCAAATTCTCGGATCAACAATTTAGATTCAAAATCAATAACCTGTGTGTGTGTGTGTTCGCTGCCATGAGCACGGTGAAGAATGAGCCGGTTCCAATACGATAACGTGATTTATCCGACTTCGGAGGGTAAAGGGTGATAGATGAGGAAGGGGAGGCACCGCCTGTCTGACTCATCATCGCCTACCAGATGGACAGAAAAGGACTTAACCATTTACTACACGCTTAGATCATAAGCCATCAAGTAAAGGGGATTACAATACATTTGTATTTTCACAGCGCACAAAGGGTTAGGGGGTCTTGCTCCGAGGTGTTCGGTTGGTTGCGGGTGTTGGGATCAAACTTGGTACCTTTTTATCTTGGGGTCTGGGGGGGAAGCTCTATATGACTTCCCCTCGTTTCATCACTGATTATGACTCGGAAAAACTCAATATATCAAAGTCCTGAATACATAATTATATACTTTTCAAAAGGATGATTTAAAGTTTTATAGAAATTCATTCTTCATAGAAAGCAGGGAGGTTTCCTATAAAGTCCCATATATTCAACCCATGTAATGTTGCTTCCACATCTGGAATGGCTCATTAATACATATTAACACAGTATAATAGTACAACAATTTTTTATACACCTAACTACTATAGCCACACCCAGTGTGCGTGGATTGCATCATGTCAGCGTCTCATCAACATAGGTTATTTTGTAGAAGTGAGTGTATGCGTGCAAGACAGCAGTCGGTCCGTTTAGAATAAAACAAGAGCTGACAGAAAGAGGACAGACGCACACCGGTTGAGCGGTCGTGCATTGAGCGTGCTTTCCACAACTGTGTTCTTATGTTTTGAATGAATGGAATCAATATCAACAGAGATTTTAAGAACCACCCGGAATACATTTCTTTGCACACACACACACACACACACACAGACACAGACACAGACAGAGACAGAGAGAGAGAGAGAGAGAGAGAGAGAGACAGGGGAGGAGAGGAGAGAAAGCCAGGGGAGGAGAGGAGAGAAAGCCAGGGGAGGAGAGGAGAGAAAGCCAAAGAGAGAGCATGGAATCCAGTACATGAAAGCAGCTACATGTTAAAGTGCTTAAGGGTTTATGTCACTTTCTTTCCTCTCTTGAGCCCGGCCCCTGCAAAGCGCTTTCATATAACTTAAAAAAACACCTCTCTTTCCCCTCCCTCCTCGAAATCCCATTCAATGCTGCTTCATCCAGAGAGTGTGCACGCACGCACGCACGCACACACGCCGAAACACACGCACACACACAAACACACTTCAGTAAAGTGATTTATCCTGCTGACTGCATCACTCCGGTATCACTGAGTCGCTGCCAGGGGAACTATAAAGAGATACACACAAACACACAATACACACACAGATAAATAGGACGAAGCCCAGTGATACACCGACGTACAAACACACCACTGCAGATGCATATGCGGCATGCACAACTGTACATATCAATGCCCTGTTGAACACACACACAAACAGAGCAAGCATAATGTGCATACATGCATGCAGAAAACACACATAGTTAACAATAAATCACACAAAGTTATGCATGCACATGTTCATACTTATACACCAAATCAGAAGAGTTTCATCAGTATAAGCTTCAAAGCAGAGCCAGCCTGTACACACACACACACACACACACACACACACACACACACACACACACACACACACACACACACACACACACACACACACACACACACACACACACACACACAGCTGGTAGTTAAACTGAAATATAAAAAGCAGTTCATACAACGCCACAGTAGCCGTACGCCTAGCATATGCGCTAACTAGCGACCGGCCCAACAAGGCATGCACAGGCGCGGCCAGGCCTCCCAGACATTAGGCCTAACCGCATCGACAAGACGAAATCTCCGTCGCCGCGGCGCCAGCCCTCAATAACATCAGCCGGGGCGGACATGTGTGCTGCTGAACAACACACACACTAGAGCCCGACCGATATAGAATATGATATAGATACGGATATTTTGTGATTTAAAAATCCGATATGCCGATGTATCGGCCGATATATATATATTAAAAAAAAAATCCAGAAACGCGCAACAAAACAAACACATTTCCCTAACATTGGTTATTTGTAGTTATCCTTTAAATCCTTTTCACTCTCAGCTAACACAAAACTGGACATGGTAGTCATGAATTAAGTCATGCTTATCGACTTTAGAGAATGAGAATGGAGAATGGATGGGGATGTTCTTTTAATTGTTATTCAAACAATGTATGTCTTGTGACAGTTGCCAACTTACCATGAACACACTTGCACACATGAACAACACCGATGATCTCCGTCGATCTCCGTCATTCACTCTGCCTAATTCAGCGGGTTTGGGCGTTAGAGCGCCCTCTGGTGGACAAACTTTTTTCTTTTCTTTTTTTTATATGCATTTATCGGCCATTATAAATGCCGATACGGAATAGTTTGAAAAATGCCTAATATCGGCCGATAATATCGGCCTGCCGATATATCGGTCGGGCTCCAACACACACACACACGCCTCAGCGGGATCAACAACACCACAACACAATGGTAGACAACCATTGACACACATCACAGTCAGTTATGATACATCTTTCTTCAAGGATACCTCTTGAAAGCAAAAGTGTTTCATTAAATGGAGCATGACCATGGGAAGATGGAGGCAGCGATTTAAGTGTCTTCAATGAGACAATGGGTGTATGATTCTTAGAGGGAAACTTTCACATCGTTGGCGGTCACAACAAAGGAAGCAAAGGTAAGGGGGAGTGATTACCATGGAGAGTTAAGGATTGGCCATGGCTGAATTCAGCCATGGCGGAAACACCAAGTTAATTTGAAATATATTATGGTGGACACGTCTGCAAGGATGCAAGACCAGATTTATATAATTTGGTTCTAATATTATATTCTCATTGCAATACATTTTTACAATACAGTTAACAACCCAATAAAGAAAAACCAAGCACACAGCAACACCATCTAATGTTCACTATGCAATGATTGCTAAATGATGATATATTGTTATTGTTTAGCGCAGAGCACAGTGTAATACATGTCTCTCGCAAACACATATCCTACATCTCCTCTAAAGGCATGTATAACAAACACATCATATTCAGTCCCCGATTCATCACAGCTTTTCTGTTGTAGTCCAGTGCCCAAACTACTAAACTCCCCAATAATATAAACACATATTTCAACCCACAGAAAAACAACTCCAAACACAAAGCAATCCCTTCCTGAACTTGAGAGAGCAGCCTTCGCTCTGATGCCTGCCGCCATGTCCTACCCCTCACAGCCCGACTCCCGCTCTCTCTGGGGGACATTTACAAGGGGCTCGATAAAACCCGATAAAACCAATTTGCCATGGTGACTGTGGAGGTCCTCCAACTGACTTTAATCCCTTCTCTGCCTGCCCCTCCCCCCCCCCTCAACTCCTCTCCCCACCACACCACACCCACGCCTCCTACCTCCCCTCTGCCCCTAGCCGTGATGTCAAGTTGAATTGATTGACATCATAACAAGCTCGGCTAAATTATGCTGAGTCTAATTAGAATTTAATCATGGATTTTTTTTCTCCACTCTCTTGACGGAGAAGTAAGTAAACATGAGTTTTGTACAAGACTGATGGAGTTATATGTAACAATAACTAAAACAAAAAACATAAATTCACTCTCTCTCGGGTTAAGGTTTAATCAGAGAGGGAAAGAGAGAAGCATGTTTTTACATGCGTCTTTTGAGATTTGCAATAAGTGAGTCTAAGTTACCCCCAAATCAACCCCAAAACTGTCACACGGTTGGATCATAGGCTTCATAAAGACCACTATGTTAACTTAAATACACACCGACTTTCTCATTCTTGGCTGTTCGCATAAACTGGAGCGCATTCCCATTGACTTTCAGTCAAAACAGACGTACTTAGGTTCTGCCAAGCTCTGTAGGCATCAAAGACATATATCAGGCTCTGATGTGACAGCCCTAATGTGGATTCCAGAGTTAAATGAACGCAAGAGTCATGAACTACTCCATCTAACCAAACAAGGACTCCAAATGCAATGGCAGTGGTTGGACAAGGAGCCAACAGTGAAGACGGATGCTTGTTGAATTGCACAACGTTTGTTACGGTTGTAGCATGAATTTGAGGTCGCAGCTGTTTTCTCTTAATAAAGGGGAGATTGTTCAAGAAAAATAATGACATTTTATTGTGACTTTATGGTCGTCAAATGACTTTGACGACCATAAAGTCACAATAAAATGTGTTTTAGTTTCATACCCTGAGGTAAACTGATTAATATACTGGATGACAATTAAAGAGGATAAACCAACAATGGTTGTCATTGTTAATATAATATACAATTAAAGAGGAAAAACCAACAATGGTTGTCATTGTTAATATAATATACAATTAAAGAGGAAAAACCAACAATGGTTGTCATTGTTCAGCCGAGCACAATTTAAACGTCCTAATTGACCACCTAACCTTTAAAGACATCTAACACGTTAAATTAACAATAGTTTTATTGGAACTAAAGACGCTAACACCAATACCTCTTCTGATGGCATCATATTTTGTTAAATACTGGTGATAAGTAAAAAGGTGAGTGTGATTAAACAGCTTGTAACAGCTAAGAAGAATAAATGTTTTTTTTTTTTTTTTTTTTTCTTTTTTTTTTTTTTTTTTTTTTAGGTATTATCCATCTCAGAAGACCCTCACAAACAATAAGTTGTCCAACTTATAGTTTCAGTTCCTGTAAAACGATTCCCTTTGCATCTTAAAGGCATTCTGATTCAATCAAACAACTTTGCTTGATTAAGAAAAGAGAAATGTAGATTCAGACTTGGCCAGTGTGCTTTTATTTTGGCAGAGAGGTGTGTAGCCCATGAGGTGTGAAGCCCATGTCCTGGAAACCTTTCTTCTGATGGAAGAAGGCCTTTACAATTTCACTTACAAATAGCAAATTAATAAATAACTAATCTAGTGATAACAGACACTACTTTCCCGGCAAATCCTCACATGTATCGGCAGTTCCCTTTATTCATTCAACTGCCTCTCCTAGTTAGACTGATGGTGTAATCCAGACGCCTGCCTTCCAAGTTGCACATTTTCCTGTCTCAAGCACTTATAGCGTTCCCGTTCGTCGTTGTGATTGTGTAATGTCATTGGCTAGTCGTTGTTTATTGTTAGCTACATTAGCCTCTTTAGCAATCCAGCTCGAAAACGAACAACACAACTTTACATTGTATTGCACTCACAGCAAGACCGTGCAATGCATAAATTGGTGACCGGAATAAAGTAGCAATGTAATCAAGTCTGTAAGAGCATCGAAATTAAAATGACCAACATGGTATAAATGCAAAGAAAATAAATCTCTTTACAGGCGCAGCCAAAAGGGGGCGTGGCTCTGTGAAATGCCGCAAGAAAGCTGGGAGATTTCCCCACCTGCAACCCGGAAGTCTGGTGTCCGAGGAATCTGGATTACACCATTAAATAGAGCTTTACCTGATGAGTAAGACTGCAGTTCAACAAAATCACAGCTTTAAACAATTGAGCTGCACAAACTCCAAGTAACTCACTGCTATATTCTGCAGGACCTTCTTCAGCTGTTATTTAAGGGTTCGTCCACACCACACATACTGGACCCAAGAGGGAGAAAAGAGCAGAAGGAGGAGATTTTTGTTTTTTGTCGTCAACAATAATCCAAATTCTGGGAGGTGGGGGAGGAGGCAGACGATTTGTCTGCGTGGCTTTGGGACCACTTAGAGAATGAAAGTGATTGAAGATGTTTAATATAAACATCGTCTACACAACTCATCCCTTAGGAGTAAAGAAAAGGGACTATTTTGTGACTCCAAACATATACTCCAATAATGGTGAAGGCACTTGGAAAGGTACAAACCTGTTAACAGTCGTAGATTTCTATTGAACTACTTCTGTTTTTTTTTTTATGTTTGAGGGAACGATGTGTTTATTATGAATGAATATGCTCGAGTTGCATCTTGTGTGAGTGAGTCTGTGTGTGTGTGTGTGTGTGTGTGTGTGTGTGTGTGTGTGTGTGTGTGTCTTTGTGTGTGCATGCGTCCGTGTTTGCATGCGTGCGTGTTCCATCAGATTTGTTGATCAATGAACACTCAGAGATCAGCGCTAGGCTCTCAAGTAGCCTCCTACTGGTTTGATTGGAGAAAGAGCACAACAGGGCACATCAGAATCAAAACATTCTTTGACTCAGGACATGGGAGCACGCACGCCATCCAAAGGAATCTCACTTTCATGTTGAAAAGCCCGGTGAAATGAAAGGAAAAGCAAAGACGACCAATAATGAAAGTCACTGCTCGTTAAAAGCGAGAAGGACTACCTGACCTTGGATGGGATAAGATCATTTATGGGAGGAAAGGATGTTTCAGGACACAGTCTGGAAGGAGAACCAACAATTAGTGAAGTCTGTAGATAGACGGCATAGCAAGCTAGCTGCTGTCAAGCTTGCTTGACTATCACTATATTAACACAAAACCGCGGCAGAAGCATGGCATATGAGTTGTATTTTACGAGTCGTACGTTTCACATTTATTGCCTTGTTAATCAAGGTTTCATTTCACAGGTCTCCATTTTCCTATTTTATTACTTATTGCAACTGGGTCGCTCTGAATTGGATGTGCCTGGAATTACACAATGCTCTAGCAGTGCTAACGCTAGGCTCACGTGCCGGATTGGTGTGAATCATAACCTTTATTCTGACCTACATACAAAATGCATGTTGGAGAATGCCAAAAACACATGATTTCAGTCTTTCAGTTGTATTACGGTCTTATTTCAGTAGCAGTGATATAATGCTATAGATTGCTACGTTGACTATGATATAATACACATTTTCTTCATAAAATGCACATGTGGCAACACTTCTAGTTTAGCATGTCGTTGATAGTTTCGATGTCCGTTTTTTTTTGGTGAACTTTAGAAGCTACAACTCAGAATTATGAGGCTAGTATGTATCGTGAAATTATAGATTGGAGTGCGTGCCTCCCAGATGGCCCATCGCATTACGAGCACGGGATGAGTTTACGCCACTTTGCCTTTAGATTCGTCAGTTTGTTTCCATGTTGATGAGGTTAGCGCATGGAAACATGCTCCGTGACCGCCGCACCAGACAGGGAATGAACCCTTGTCAACAGACGGGTGCAACACTTAAATTGTCCTTGTGCTTTGAGATTCCAACAGATTTTCAAGTGCTAAAGAGAACTAAATTCAAGATAAATTGTGTCTTGTGCAGTAAACTAATGACAGTAAACAAGTTGTCGTTTCTGTTTTTATTTTATGAGTAGTATTTTTTCAACCTGAACTGAAATTTTTCTTCCTGACCTGGGTAACAATTTAAACAACATTGAGTCGGACATGTTTGAGTTCCAGATTTCAATCAGTTTCAATCAGTGGAAGCACCACCAATAATGGTCTTGAGGATAAATACCACCAGCTGATCTGAAAACCTATCAGGGATCTCCAACGAAGCACTAGTTCTCCGCGCAATATGTCTAGAAATAGCTCCATGCGCCAACACCAGAACAGAAAGCGTACAGGTGCTATTCTCAGCCCTACATTAGTTTTACAGCACACATTCATCAGGCCCATTTCCATCAATACAGAAAATGCTAATTTCAGCGGATTACTAGTGTGAGGAATCGCATGGTATTCTTTGTTAACGGGTAATCTGCTGATGTTCGTCATATCCTCCACACTGGCTTTTGGCAGGATCGATCTCTCTCTCTCTCTCTCTCTCTCTCTCTGCAGCACCTCTTTTCGCCCTCCCTTCTCTCTTCACTCCCCCTCTCCTTTCCTCTCTCTCCCTACCTCCCGTGGATACATCGAGCATCAGAAAGCCAGCCCACTGCTATCGGGGGTCTCATGCTTGGCTGTTCCCTGGCTGCTGTGTTCCCACCGTGCGCCTCCACCTCCACCCCCCACCCCCTCACCTCCCCCGGACCCCCTCACCTCCCCCGGACCCCCTGCCGTGAGCACACCCCGTGGAGCCAGAGAGAGTGCAGACCTGTGTCCTTCATGACTCACTTGCATTGATGGATCATGGGCCCAATTTAAAAGCGCGCACACACACACACACACACACACACACACACACACACACACACACACACACACACACACACACACACACACACACACACACACACACACACACACACACACACACACACACACACACACACACACACACACGGTTTGCCGTTTCTTGAACTTACGTTTTAAACAATGTGACGTCTGTATAAATATGTTCGAAGCCCAGGAAAGTGAAGAAGCCGGCTTGCATCATTTCACCATTCCACTCACATTCTCCACAAATGTTTCTCTGGTGCTCAAGTGCTGCGTGCGTGCAAAGATTAATCTGTGTCGTTTCGGGTTCGGATGCAGACCATTACTATTTAGTCATTTTGGGGACACTTTCATTTCGTGCAATGCGACTCAGAGTGAATTCAGTCACTGGTCATTAAGGAGCAGTAGGGTTGAGGCATCTTCTTCACACAGGTAGGCTGCAGACATTGGGAATCAAACCCTGAGCCTTTCAGCTGGGAGTCGACCACGCTCGCCAGCCTATATCGTAAATGGACTGCTTTAATCCAAAGCGCTTTACAATATTTCCTAACATTCACCGATTCATGCAAAAGACTCGTACACCGACGGCGGTGTCAACCAGGCGAGGCGGAAGCCAGCTCGTCGGGAGCAGTCGGGGTGAGGTGCCTTGCTCAAGGACGCCTCCACACGCAGGGGATCGAACTAGCAACCTTGCGGTTACCAGCCAACCTGTTCCACCTCTTGAGCTACTGCCACCCCCCCCCCACTTCCCTGTATACGCCACGATGGACTGAGGGATATGTTGTGCATAACAAAGCACTAATAAAGTATTAAAAACACTTTTAATTTGGGCTTAACTCATTGGAGCCAGGCCTCAGTGGCACCGAGGTTAGCGTTCTAATTAGCAGGGGGGCCCCAGACATAACACACGCAACTTGTGTAATCCAAGTCACTCAGTATTCAAAAGACCGCACTAAATGTTTCATTAGATCGACAGTTCTCCAGAGTGCATGTTTTATGGTTATAGGCATCAAGGGCCAGTCATACAGCCAGTGTGTGTGTGTGTGTGTGTGTGTGTGTGTGTGTGTGTGTGTGTGTGTGTGTGTGTGTGTGTGTGTGTGTGTGTGTGTGTGTGTGTGTGTGTGTGTGTTGCATCAGTTCTTTCCACAATAGGAACACACACTAAAACATTGATAAAATGAAGAGATATTAAGTTATGAGGACCATCTGCTCTCGATGCTGGTGACACTGCGAACTGTGCAGCCTCTATAGTTTTTAATAACCACCGCTGATAAAAAAAAAGATGGCTGATTAATGCACGGCTGTCTTCTTGGATCTGCGGCCAAGTGGTCATCATGGAGCTGAGCATTTCTATTGGACCCGGGGGGGGAAACCTAATGCAAATGTGCAATTTTAAAGTTAACCCACCTGGAACTTTAGGCTTTGGCGCAAGAGTGTCGTGCATCAGCCCCTTTATAGGGATCCATTCGAGATCATGTTCCCGCAAATCTTTGACTATCAAATCCCGCTTTGAACCGCGCCAAAAACCATGCTTAAAATAGAACAGCGGAACCCGATACCACCCCTCTGAGTTCGGTAGCCAGACAGACAGCCCTCCTAAAACACAAAGAAGTGAAGCTCATTAAAAGATGGGGGAACAACCATGTTACTCTACGCTCCTCCGATTCCCGCAACAGGACATCTGCCTGGCCTGTGGGGCGCGCCTGTTCCAGTCCCATCCTTGTTGAGGGGTGCAGAGTGTGTTTCTGTGTTATCTGGTGTGTCCTTATTATTCAAAGGGGGTACTGGTTGCACGCTCTCTCTCTCTCTCTCTCTCTGTGTGTCTGTCTGTGTGTCTGGGTGTCTGTGCGTGTGTGTGTGTGTGTGTGCGCTCTCCAGAGAGCAACTAGCAGATGTTGCTGCGGTGCGAGTCCGCCAGGACTGTGTGATGTCATAAAAACGCCATCTGACAACTCCTGCTGTCAACTCAAGGCTGGGTATGCAGCTTCCGATCTACCCCTACACCCCCCTCCCACCACCACCCCCACCATCATCCCGCCGACCAGCGTCGTCCCTCATTAAAGCTGTATTCTTCTGTCCTGTTCCGCTGTTCTCCGGATGCTGCGTCCACCGTGTTGGAGTGTATCTACTGCATCGCTGAGGTTGATGCGGTGGTTTCTCTGGCGTTGATTGGCTGCTTCAGTGAACTCCTTTGGCTCTGCCCCTCCAATGCACGTCTAGTTCTCCTGGTTTCTGCGTGAGCGAGGGGGGTGTCGAGTTTACTATGACCCCGGAGAAGTCAATTGCGAAGCAGGGTGTGGGGGTTTTTGCAGAACTCTTTCTAAACGCCAACAAGTCATCCTAGAAGGAAGGTGTTTTTTTTTGACAGAAATATTCCTGTTGTTCTAGTCTTGAAAGACTGAAAAAGACAACTCCCTTCATATTTTTCGTGCAACGCTATTCAAGGTACAACATGAAGGCCGCTGCCCATAGGCCCCCCGAGCCATACTGAACCGGGCCCGGAGTCTGGACGGGTCTTAAGGGGGCTTAGCCCTCTCAGCTGTATCATTCTCCCCCTCTGTGTAGGCTTTATGTATCCTTAGAAAAATGGCAAAACAACAGTTATTGGCGGAGATTCGTGTGGCTGTCGCTTAGGCTGTTGTTTCTCGAATACCTGCTGTTCAGGGCTTTTCCATGAGCCTCAAACAGCCTACCCCTGCTGATAGTCTCAGAAAATATTCAATCAAAATATCAAATATAAGTTACAAAAAATATCACGCACTCTGATCGTGCCATGTTCTAATGGGAGTGCTCTGATTAATAAATGCAGTCTTTGATATTGAAACGGTGGCGATGTTCCGGTTTAGCCTTTCCGAGGCTACGCAATACGCATGGTTAAATCCACCGATTTTAATTCCTGAAAATAATTGCAAACTCTCAAAACTAAGCAGCCCCCCCTCAGTCACATGGTCTCAGTGCCGCTACGCTCTGCCGGTATGGCTCCGATGGATGTTACTCCGAATGGAACAGGCAAAGCTCCGCCTGAGACCCCTGCAGACGGTCACTCCTGGGTCCTCGGCTAACTAGGAAAACGACAGCTGACAGGCAGGATGAAAGGGCCAGGTGGGGGCCGGGGGCAGCACAGGTTAATGACAAATGATAAACAAGCCTCTCCACATGTTGTACTTAACGTAGTAGAGAGAGCAAATAGAGACCGACTTGAACGCAGAAATTATGAACAGGTATTAAAGTAAAACATGGATCATGACGAATAGAATATAAGTTATAACGAAGTGGATGTGATAAATAAAACACTAAACGTGTGGATGAAAAGCATTGAAGTCAGCCCGTTTTATAGCGTTGAAATCATTGATGCGGTCAAGGAATCGCAGCAGCCCTGGCCTCGAAGGGGATATCGTTTCATCTGTATTCATGGCTTCCTTTCCGTGGATGAAAATGTCTCCAGACCGTTTTTGATCATGCCAACCTCCCCGTGTGTCTCCTGTAAAACTCGGGCCGCTCTGGCTCTGACACTTGATGAGATGAGATATCTCTCAGCAGATCTGTCTCGAAGTTACCGGGGGTTAAAAGAGAAAATGCAAAATAGTTTTGGTTGCACACCCGCACATCGGGAAGGCAAGGCTCTGCCCGTTCAACCATTTACCATCCCATGAAAAGCCATTCCAAATGTACACATAATGGTCTTCGTTACCCATTATTGTGCCATTTATTACGATTATTCTTTTTACAAACGATCTACATCCGAGTAATGCATCATTCATGTTATCGTAGAGGGTAAGTGCTATGTGGAAAAATACGTCCGCACGCGAACAGTTCACTGGGCATATTAAATGATTTATTAAAACACGCAGCGCTCGACACAAGGTTAATCTGGTGTCCCTAACCCTGACGTCGGCCCATCTCTGATTTGTTCCCTCTTCATACGTTCTGAGTCGCAGGCATCTGCCATCTGTACCTCTTCATTACCTCTCCTCACACTCCCTGGCTCGACAGCGGCGAGCCGCCTCTATCTCCTTAAGATTTCTCAATTAATCAGGCCTGCTTCGCGGCTCATTGGCCAGCTCTGGGACCCATTACATTTGTCTGAGCGGAGGAGAATAGAGACGCTCTAAAAAAAAAAAAAGAAAAAAAGGAAGTACCGACGAACAGAGAGAACAAGATATCATGAGGTAGGGGATGGGACATTATCTAAACGTTATGGTGCAATTCCGCCTTTGTAAAAAGAGCCGTGAATCTCAACTGACCGTAGCATTCTCTTGTGGTAGCCTGAGTGCTCATGTTTTACTCCGCATTTCTCGGCGGCCATTACGGCTTCGCTTCCCGCCCACTAATGATTAGCATATTTTATAAAACTGACGCATTCCCCCAAAGGGCTGGTAATGAGGGAGACGGTGGTGGAGGTCTGATGGTCTCCTTTTCAAGCACAGACAAAAACGAAGACCCCTAGCTTGATAGAAGCTAGGGCCGGGTGTGGCAGGGGACGGGACATGTGCCCATATGGTCACCTGAGGCAACAGGTGGCCAATCGCATCATGGGACAGTCCCATGTCACTCCAATGTATCTCAGTCCATTCTGTCAATGTTCTCTTGTGGGGTTCTAACCCCATCCCAGTCAGACCGATTTGTGTGTATTTAATGGTAGCTAAATAGATATTCAAGACCCTGGTCTGTAATTTACTTAAATTGATGTCATGTTTTAGTGTTGATGTCATTTAGTGTGAATAGTGAAGTCAATTAGCCTAATTCTCCCAACCACACACCTTTTACCTAACAGCTGTCTCAATAGAGGTGTCGCTCATAACACTCATTAGTCTTTATGTACCGGGCCCAGATAGTAGTCTAATCTAGTGAGGACAATTGTACTACCCGCGCTCTGGTTTATAAAAGTAGCACATCCATTATCTGGATTATAAGCAACACCTGTGACAAATGGCGTTGAAATAAAATGGTCAACATCTCCCTCCGGTTGTTCCGACGCATTCAGAACCACTTTGTTGTGTGTTTGTTGTGTGTCATTTATCAAAATGATATTAATGTTTTTATTTGTATACATTTTTATTGGAGGGGATGATAACTAATCGTGAATTAAATCCCTTTAACACTCATTTACCCAGCAGTGAGGCCAAGACCCTTCTTAGAATCATCTATTTTAACTATAAACTATTAAAATAAGCATGGTTCAGAAAAAAAGGGCAATTAAGCCCAAATAAGACCGTTAGTGGCCAGGGCCCGAATACTCACTGATCGCTGCCATTATCACCGAAAGACACTCGGACAGCATTATTAGCTACATCTCCACACTATTAGACGATTACCCTCTTACATGTCGATGCTAAAACAAGAGAAGTAAACACCATTTGATTGTTAAAGAAGGAAAAGAATGGGTCGAAAACGGGTGGATTGTCGCTATTAAGCCTCTCACTGGTTCCCTTAAAAACAGCCTCCTGCTTTAATCAAGACTAGCGCCGCCGCAGCAGCCAGGAGGGTGAGGTGCGAACAACACAGACTGGACACCAGTGCCAAACCTCGCTGAAACCTTGCTGAAACCTTGGCTCATTCTGCCGAACAGACGAGCTCCACTGCTTCCCAACGCGACCGTCGTAAAGAGTCTGACTCGGGTTAGGGGCGGGCCAGGGTTAAAGGGTGGACACAGAGTCCCAGTGATACCATAGAGACCAGACCATGACCTGCAGTCAGCCCACCGCCTGCTCCCATCACATGACCGACAGCTTATGGAGGGAAACAGCAGCCAATCTTAAACTCTCGTCCCAGAAGTCTTTTCTTTCCTTAGTCATCTGGCTCTTTGTTTGATAACTATGAATAACTCCTGTGGATCAAGAAATTGATTTCAGAAATCAAGGGGCAGATTATAATGGTTTTCTTTCTGCAGTTATTTTTTTATATTTTCATTCTGTGCCCCTCTACCTTCCAATGATTATAGTAATATTATAACTGAAAGATTCATTCATAATATCAGAGAACCCCAGCCCAGCACTAGCCTGACATTGCCAAACCAGTTCCCAAATGTGTGTTAGTCTGCAACCTCTCGGTTCCTTTTTTCGATTTCCAATGGCCGTTACCAATGGTCGAAACCAAAACGCCTCAGGACGCGATTGGATACACACCTACAATCAGTCAAAGCAACAAAGCAATCGAGACCTCAGCCCAGCCATCTTGGTTGTTTATGAAAAGGTCTCAACACGCTCCCAAAAGGTGATCTTCTGTAGTCATCGTATCGGCCCCGGGAGGTTGGTCAGACGCATTGCATTCATCTGGTTTCCAGGCTAGCCCAGCACCATACATAACCATGCATTTAAAAAATCTGTTAGTTAAAGATAGATATTGTGTGATGCGTTTGCATTAACGGAGTACAATACAATCAAGAGTGTGGCAGAAATGCTAAAATCACCTCAACACTGGGGTTTATTTATGATCACGTTTACAAGCCTTTCACTTCCATCGACCAATCAGGCAATTACACTTAGTGAGGTTAGTGAGGTCCGCCCCCCCTTCACTTTAAGCGTCTTTGGGTCATTGAAAAGCGCTACACAAAATAAATAAATTATTATTATTATTATTATTATTAGAACTCCATGAGCCATCTGATCCTCAATATCTCCAAGGTGACTCTACAATCCACGGCCTCGTCCTCGCTCATAGATAAGGCATCAACAACTCTGGACGCACGGGAGCACCTCCGACGGTCCCACAAAGACAACGCTTCGGGTTCGATCGAGGCGCACCAAAGGCCACCGGTCGCTTTGTGGGAGAAGAGAGAGGGAAGAAAGGGAGACGCAGCCACCAGCTGGGCCTGTTCCTGAATACCGTCAAGCATCAACACGACACATGGCGAAGAGACACACACAGACACCCTGCGAGGACGCAACACTGGCGCCCGCGTACGTGACAGACATCCTGCTGGGATTCAGCACCACACTGTTTTCTTGAAAGCGCTGCCTTTAACAAGCTTGCACTGTGTGGAGAAAAAGCAGGGAGCGTTTTTTTTTTGTTTTTTTTCGTCCCTTTTCCCGTTTTCCGGAACAATCTGATCGCCGTCACCTTCATCCCAAAGGAGTGACGTTGAACAGAAGGAGAAAGAACCGGAGAACGACTGAATAGGCAAAAGAAAGGGAAATACGGCGACAAAGGAAAGTGGGAAACTGAAATTGAATGAAAATGGGAGTGAAAAACAGAGTGCAGCAGCCGGCCTTCACTTCTTTGAAGTGAAAGTGAAAGGACGGACGGTGTGGCTGTGGGTTTGAGGACACGAGTGTGAGAGCGCCACTGCATTGCTGGCAGTGTTTTAGAGAATCACATGATCAACTAATCAGGGTGGATTGTATGAGAGTAAAAATGGCAGACTCGAAAATCATTGAGTCAAAACAAGACGATATAATAAACCGTTTACTGTTCCATGTTTTATTATTTTCCCCAGTAAATTATACTTTTATTCTTCCCAACCTAATAGCCATGTTAAAACCTATATATAAACAATAGAGATAGAGATAGAAATGAAAACAAAGTCTTTGTCTTCATTTCTAAGTTAGTTAGTTTTGCATTGTATTAAAGTTGCTAGGTAACTACAAAGATCCTGCACACTGGCACAATGAGACAAAAGAAGCGGACCACAAATAGTTTTGTTTGGTCTCTCGGAGCGAGATCAGTTCATGATTCGGAATATGTTATCCCATTGCATCATTTCTCAAACATCTTACATATACATTATGTATTATGTTGATGTAATTTGGCAACATTTTGGAGGAGGATATATTATTGCAGAGTCAAAAACCTTTGCTATTGCGTAGCCCTGCATTGATGTTGATATACTGTATAAAAGAGGTTAATTCTGCAACGTTTAGTGTCGTTTCCCACAGGATCAACAAGTTTTGGACACCATAATCCAGAAATGTAAGTGCAAACAGGGCCTCAGAGACAGAATAAAGCAGCAATCCATAAATCCAGGCCAAAAGTGGAAAAATGTGCTGAAAGGGGAACAGGAGCTTTAAGGTGTTAAGAAAAAAAGACTAGCGAGGGAAAAGGCAAGTCTTAAAAGGCATGCATACTTCATGGCATTTGTCAAGGTTATGAAAATGTGGTGTCGTCAACATGAAGGGGATATCTAGAATCCTTGGACTGTTGCCATGGAAATGGGTTCCTCTACCCTCTACAGGTATGACAACGAGCATATGACATTTCCAGAGCAAGGTTTTAATAAAATGACAACGCAACGCAACAGAAATGATGGCACCAGGGCTGCTATACAGTTTGAATTACTTTTATTGTTTGCCCGCATTACTTTAATTCAGCGGAAACTGAGTTTGTGTCGGTCGAATACTGTGGTAGAAGAATATTTCTGTAAGAAAGTGTCATCATCAGGAAGCCTGGCATATAATTGAATGAAAAGAAAACACAAAATGGCAAGATGATAATCTTAGCTCTTTATTTTGTTTCTCTTGTTTAACGATGAACACAATAAGAAAGGATTAAAAGAAACAACGAATTCTAAAAGATAGGATACGGAAGCAAGATTTGTGGCATGCCGGCGGATGACTGGCAGAAGTGTGTTCTTCAGTGACAGTGTTGGCGGAGAACAGCTCATGGGTAATTCACTGTGAACACCAGCGCACAAGACAGACACATTTGTCAAATCTCCAAAGTAGGCTGCCGTGTGTCACAGGGTTGTGCTGGTTGTGTGGCTGTGTTTGTGTTGGAGTGAGGGGGCGTCGTGGTGTGTTGTACAATAGTAACGTGTCAGAGAAAGTGTACGTGTGTGTGTGTGTGTGTGCGCACGCATGTCTGCGTGACAATGAATCTGAATGGTGCTAGCACGATGGCGAAGCTGTCGTGCTAGCACAAGAGAGAGCCACGCTGCAAATCCCAGAGCCCCATCTGCTGTGTGTGTGTGTGTGTGTGTGTGTGTGTGTGTGTGTGTGTGTGTGTGTGTCCAATTGGACCCATAAGCCATGGCTGCTCAGTATATTTAGTTATCTTTCTTTGAACAAATAAGACAAAGTAAGGACTGTAGCAAACAAAACACACTAAGTACTTGCAACAGCCAGGCATCAAGTAATGAACTCGAATGTTCTCGCTAGGCATAAAATATTTTTTTACAAATATATTATAACAATAGGTATCCACAGATACTCTGAATGCCTAATTATTGTTGTTGTTTTTATCGTCAGTCATCAGCTGGTTGTGACTCACGTTTACCCTCTTGCTTTGATTGACAGGTCTGCCAGACCCCGCCCTCCAGCCCTCCCGGTGTCCCAGAGGGAGTGGAGGGGGTTCACCCTTCACCCTGTCCCAGAAGGCACCGGCACCCCGCCGGAGCCTCTCCCGCTACGACCCCCAGCTCCCGGGGAGGATGTCACAGCCCCCTCCTCCCAGACGCACACAACCACGTTGTCCCGCTCAGTGAAGGCCTGACAGGATGGCGGGGTTAAGGACAGGACTGGGAGAGGGAGAGGGCTGTAGGGAGAGGAGGCATCGTTTCGTGTGGTGAGAAGAACATTCTAAATCAATTATGTTGAAATTGAAAAATAAGGTTAAGGGTTGGGGATAACCAAAATAATAATGTTATTGCATCGAGTAGAAATCGATAGAAGTAACCATTGGGTTCCGGTGGTGTGGGTTCCGGTGGTGTTGTTCGAGCGCAAAGATGCGCTTGAACAACATCTCTCTGAGGGTTCTGTGGTCCAGTCCATGTTGCATGCATATTTCACTTTAAAGCGACTGCTTTCCAGGTATGTAAATAGCGGCAGCGTATTTCATGTGTTAATTATTCATAAATGCATTATTTATGCTTTGTATTTTTTTGGCCACAAATGCAGACAGGAATGTGATTGATTGGCACAGAGAGGGCAGCTTCAAAGTTGGAAATATTGTAACTTTATGCAAGCCAAAAATGGAGAAAATAGCTAATTGAACAGAGAGCTGATTTATTTCAGCTATGCCCTGTTCTGAAGTTGTCAGGAAAAGCAGACAAATACGCCAGTTCATAGTTTCTTTGCTCTGGCATCTTCTTTGCTCTGGCATCTTCCCCCCCCCCCCCCCCCCCCTAGACTCATTTCCAGGGATATGCCCCGGGTCGGCATTGCCATAAACAACCAAGATGTCAGCCTCTGATTTGTAACAAAAATCCTTGCTCTGATGGGTTCTATGATTTGCCTCCTTTGTCCCATGAGACGTATTGCACAAGGTTGGGGTAGACCCCGCCAATCGCAAGTGACCGCCGGTGTTTTTCTTGATAAATAATAAATTGGTTTTGTGTAAAGATAACCTTCTGTTTTTTAAAGAAATACAGAAAGTTTACAATCACTTTGAAAATAGCTCAAATTGTCCACAAATACCTATCCTTAGATTTGCTGTGTAAGCCACGGTAAATTACCCAGCATGCAGTAGGCTGCCGACCCCTGCAATAGATATGATGATACAACATCAGTTACTAGTTTTAAACAAAACTCAGTTCCAGCTCGCTTGTTTTGACCTTGTTTCCGCAACACGATTCGAAGTTAATCTATAATGAACTTCTAATTATTTTATTATTATTAGGGGTTATCAAGGTGTTCATCAAGAATCAGAAAATGATGTTTCATGAAATCCATGCACCAAATTTTGGTCTATACATTTCCTTCTTTTCTGATGAGATGATTTCATTGATTAAATTTCCCCTACTGGCTCTGCAGACTTCTGATCACTAACATTATGGTGATGACAGCTGAGGGAAACTACAGCGTGCTCTGAGGAAATACAAACCAGACAAAGCAGTGAGGTTAGGCAGGGACTACGACCACACCCCTGAAATCCTGATGCTATTAACCGCTTTTGAGATGAATATTAATATATTTAGACATTTCCCTGACAAGATATTCGGTAGGTGTGGCATTGATCCATCCGTCTGTGATATTTTATGGTTATGTTATGTTTCTAGATCTTGTTATCCATGACTAATGCACAGACTCACCGAGTTGCTACACATTTTCCCAAGGCATGGTTAGAAGATTTGTGATAAATGTCACAAAAAAGTCAAACGTATGTATATTAAACTAAAAAGTAATCAGTGCTACTAAAATAGTTGCATGAGTTTCTTATAAAAAAGTTATATTTGAGAAAGAAACTCCAAAGACCCTGTTCAGTAAAGCTGCACTTTTCACATAAAAATTGTCAAACTCAATGTTAATTAACAGAGACACTGTACTGTTAACTATTCTGTGAGCCTGAAAGAGCATTTCTCATGTTTTATTTCACACTGAAACAAGAAATTATTCAACAATTGATTGGGTGTTTGGGTGTCGTCCAGATAATGCAAATGATTTGGAAAAATATGCAGTTTAAAAAAGATTTTGTGCTACAAAGTTCTGTGAATATCCCTCAAAATGACAGCTCACCTTGTGGATGATGCATTAAGGCCATTCCCTCTATAAACACGTGTTGATATATTTTACCAAAACGAGGACATATTGTCTTTTGCCAACCCCTGGTGAACAGAAAACAGTTTCCTGACCTGGAATCATGACCTGAATCACTCGAGAAACTCAACCATGCAGTTGCTTGAGTTCTGCTTCCAACCATTATTACAGTCTACTCTTTCGGTTGCCTCCTTTTTGAGAACTGTGAGGTCCAGCTATTGTGAATAACCAATTAACCACACTGCAGAGACAAAAGCCCTCATTTAATCACCTCGCAAAAAGGGCTATTGTTTCATCGTCCCTTTTTTTATCGCCCTGTTTTCTTAGTCAATGTGTCGCAGAGGCCAGAACAACACTAGCCTGGATTATTGCATGTTTGGCACTTTCTTCCTTTGATGCATGACTTTCAAGTTACGAAACTTTCCCATGGATTCTTTTCGTTGTTCGGTCCATTTAAGAACACATTCAAAAAGCATTAAAAGCAAAAGGCCTCGCTTTTGCTAGTTTCGAACTAGTGCAGTATTGACTGTCCGACAGCAATAAAGTACAATAAACAAAGGAGGAGCTTCCTGTGACGCACAGTATAGATCCAAACTAAAATACAGAATAAAACATCCAATCGCAAAATATGTTTGGTACAATTTTCCGTTGGAGACAATACAATCTTCGCTCCAACACAAAACTAGGCCACAGTGTTCTGTTTTCGAGACCCTGGATGTGGCGTGTGCTTCCCACTCTCTTTTCCTTTCTCTTCTTCAACTTTCTCTTCCCTTTCTCTCTCCTTTTTCTTCAACTCTTCCCTCTCTCGCCTCCTCCTTTCTCTTCTGCAACTTTCTCTTTCTTTTCTTCTTCAACTTTCTCTTCCCTCTCTTCTTGGGAGAATAAAGGGGCCATTACTTCCTCCTCAGCCTTGTGTCTTCACTAAAATACCAGAGCAGCCCGTTTTATGTGTACAATTTATACACGGTTACTAGTGTGGTCTTTGTTGACAGACAAAAACAATCCTGTGGCCAGCGTATACTCACACGATACGGAATGTATGGTTTGTATTGCACCATGTTTGTGTTTGCTTTTCCAAAATCCAGCCTCCCACTCATTTTAGGTTGAACTGCATGTTATTTTACTTTTTCCATTACCACTATTCTGCCACTGGAAATACTGAGGATTACAACCTCACCTTCAAGTCAAAAATAAATCAAACAGCAGATATAAATCTGTCCATTTCAACCCCCCAAAACAAAGTTCAAATGTAGGTGCAGAACATGGTGGCAAGACAACAGTGACCTTTAGGTTTGAGAACAGAAGCTCAAAAATGCAAAGATTAAATCTCAAAAGGGAATTTCTAGACTTTGACATTACACATCTCTTGGAGCCAGCACATGTCCGCCAAAGCAGTCGGCAAATTATAATATATGAATATTACTTTTATATTCATAGAAATCATACTTATTGAGATCTATGTCTATAAATATGGGTAGTCAGGCGTGTGACCCATCATCAATATGACAACTATTTCTTTCCCATCTGTGACTTGTAGTAGTAGTAAAGTAAGATGTGTGTGCGTTGTGGCAACCCGCCACGTTGAGCCAACCAACTCCTCCCAAACAGGACACCATTTAGTTCGGAAAAGCCAAAAAAGGGCATGTTTAATTACAGAACATAAAAGTCTCTCCAAAACACAAATAACGTAAACCTTGAGGAATCAACGGTCCCCTCCTTCGTGGGTGGAATCCCGTCACCCACGAGGACCGGTCTCTCCGTGCAGGAGCTCCAAGGCTGGGAGAGCCCCGAATGAGTGGAGAAGCGGGCTATTTAAGCCCTGCTTCTCCACTTGTTCCTCAGGTGCTCTCAATATCCTTAATTGGCCCAGGCCGGGTTGCCACAGCGTGTGTCGAACCATGTGATCGCGTGCATGTCGTGATGAGGGAGGGTAAGGCCGTGAAAACACAGATAAAGAACCCCTTCAGAAAACTGCTATTCTGTAGAACATAAAGAATACCTGGTTCTTTGCACGTGGAGTTTGATCCGGTATCACAAACCACAACGCAGTTTATTAATAGCTCTGTAGAGACATGAAAATTAGTTCCGCTCCACAAACAAATAAAATCGAGGGGCGACAGCTTCTTAAGTCAGAGCAGCAGGGTTCCTTCAACTTCACTGACAGAGCTGCAGACATCGCGTTTAGGCAGCTTGTTGGCAGAAGGCTGCCAGAGGGAAAGACGGTGCAGTGGTTTGGGTGTTAAGACTCCCAGCCAAAAGATACTGGGTTCAACCCCCCCAAGCCAACCTACCTGTAAACACACACTAGTGCTGATGAGGTGTCTCTATAGCTCGGTGAAGCTCGGGAGGTAGAGGGGGTTGAATTGTAACCGGAAGGTTGCTAGTTGGATACCCAGCTCCTCCTAGCTGAGTGTCGAGGTGTCCCTGAGCAAGACACTCAACCCTAACTGCTCCTGACGACTCCGCTGTCAGTGTGTGGATGCATCCATGAACCAAAGTCGCTTTGGATAAACGCGTCTGCTACATGCCCAAAATGTTAATGTCTAGTGTAACGTGGAGTTGAAAGCACTAGCTGATTTTATTTGCAACGTAACCCCCCCGTCATTTTGATATTATTTGTGATATGGTTAACATCATCCTACATAATGATAGTTGGCCCTTTGCCACCAGTTCAGTGTGAGAATCAACGAGAACAACAGTCAGCCTTTAGAATAATAGTTTTTCCATCTTTTAGGGTTCTCCCAAGATTTTGTTTTCCATGGTGGAACTCCCACTAGTCAATAATAATGAACGTATTTAGCAGCTATTTAAATATCTAAACAAGGGCGAAAGGTACCAAAATGCTCTACCTACCAATAATAAGGAGTTGGTCATTTAATAAACATGACTACTACTGTTTTTTTCCTTTTCTGGCGATCCGTCCTCCACAATAGCGCGTTCATTTTATCTTCGGGTGACCGCTTCAGAAATAAAATTGGAAAAACGATCAGCAGTTCTGCAGCAGTGGCCTCTGCCAGCTTCGGTTCAGACAGGGAAAGATACGCACTCTGAAACCTTTTTTTATATACAGCATATGTATTTCAAATATCCCTCTGAAGATTATTCAGAGCTTGACATTATGGCCAGACTTGACTGAGGGACATTGGCCTCCATTAGCGGGAAAGAGGGTTAAATATCGAGACAGTCCTGTACCAATGGGGACACTTGGCCACCCAAAAATCACAATCCCTGTCTACTTCTTTTCACAAAATAGGACCAATGACATTTAAATCCTCACAAAGGCATAATACAGCAGAAACATGCCTTTGAGGTCCCAGGTATCAAATATAAAAATATTGAAACGAGCGACGTTAATACTGAGGTGCACACAAAAGCCCAGAAGTGTTACAAACCAAAGTTACGTCAAGTTACTTCAAAGAGCCAATGGGACTGGTCTTTTGTTGAAGTTCACAAGCAGTAACACATGAGCTCTCTGTGAAAACGCGTGACATCGTGTGACGTGAACGTTCAAGTTCCATTCAGGCAACACCCCAGTCAAGGAGTTGTGTGTTTTTTAATAGCTCCGTTACCATAGAAACTACGTGGGCATCTCGTCAACAAGTGAATCACCGAACCAAAACCAAAAGACGGGAGTATATATATACCAAAGGGGTAGAACCTCCGGTGTGTGTGTGTGTGTGTGTGTGTGTGTGTGTGTAAGCCGGCAATTCATTTGAAAAAGAAGAACTAAATGTGAAAGAAGCTGTTGCTGTTCTCAGCTCCTATGGAACACAGCGCCCACGGCAGTGCAGTCCACGTTGCTCTGCAGCGCTACCTTCACTAGCTTGGTGACACCTTGAGGAGTCCCCCTTTAAAAAAAAAAAGAGTTCACTTTCAGATAATGCTACAGTCAATTATTTGCTTCTGTACCAAGCTCAATGTCTCTGGTATTAATAGTGTTATCATATCCCGTCTTACAAGTAGAAGACTGCTACATAACCTCCAATTGCTTTTTTCTGAATATCATATTTTGAGTAGAAGGTAAAATTAGCTTATCTTATCTCAGTGGAAATAAGCAATGGCCAACATCGCAACGTAATGACTCGTATTTGGA
The DNA here is from genome assembly GCF_031168955.1 of Gadus macrocephalus. NCBI lineage: Eukaryota > Metazoa > Chordata > Actinopteri > Gadiformes > Gadidae > Gadus > Gadus macrocephalus. Next base: position 3,949,242 of record NC_082393.1, read on the forward strand.
AGCGTATGAATGTTACTGATCATGCTACTAGTAGGTTTTCTAATGGTCATTGTTGAGTTAATTAATCATGAAATGTATTGTCATTTCATGATTATCGTGTAAGGACGACATGGTTATGACCAGCGCAAACATTTTTAAGATGGTACCGTTGTCGTGGATGAGCAATGGTTTACATGAAATGCACCACACACACCGTGCAGTGACACAATAGGTGTCCGATAAGCTTAACCCTATCCAAGTCACGGACATCAACCGCAGCCCAGACGGAGCTCCACACGTCCACACACACCTCACCACCAGGGTCCCTTTGCTGTGATGTGCATCTGTAATGGCCCTTTGACTTTACGAAAAAGAACACCACCTGAATTCGGAGCAGTGCAAAACATTCACAAACTGGTTGACAGGGAAAATACGATCCTACTCCTGTTTAACTCTACATGCTTTACTTTTACATATGGTTTGATTTTACTAACGGTGACAAAATGGCATGGGTGACCATGTTGACGATGAAAGACATGTCAACAGTTTAAGAAAAAAACGAAGATTTTGTGTTCGCAAAAGGCAGCGTTGTGTCAGACCGATGATTGGTGCTCCCGCGTGTAAAAGCTGTGATTTCAAAAAAGATTCCCCAATAAGTGGAGGTTTTGTGGAGAGAAAGGACAACTGCTGTATCATGCATACACACACACACACACACTATATTGGTAGGTACAGGCGCACAAAAAACAAACTACACAATGAAAGAAAAGCCAAGCACAGTCACACAGACGGGTATAGGTCTGACATACACGTGATAAATACAGAGAAACAGGAGAAGTCACAGCGGGAATATTGTCAGCCATTTTGTGTGTTGCCGGGAGATAGCCTCCACAACATGGACCCCCAGCTGTTTAAAACCACAGAAGAAGGTCACACAGGTGTGTGATTCTCCCTCTCTTCCACTCTCCCTTCTTCATTCTCTATATCGATTAATGATCTATAAACTGATGAACATCCGTGTCAAAGATCCAGCAGACTTCCTGCTCTCTAGTCTTGGAGGGTGTTTGGGAAAATCTTTAAATAGGAAGAGTTGTTGCTGGTGGGCTTCCAACCTAAGACACCAAGGTTGTCAGGGGGGCGGGGGGGATCAAAGCCAACACAATCAGGAGACAATGCATGTCTAATTAAAATGACATCTGGAAAGGGTGATATATTTTGCAAGCTGAATCTCTTACCACAGGAGTCGTTTTCATTAAGGGTGCTGGAGAATCAAGATTTGTTAAAACCGTCACGTCTCTTATAGCAGTAACCCTTCAACAACATATAGAACCACTAGCACGCCCGCACAAATGTCAAAAACGATATTCAGTTGCCGGAATAGATGGATTAGGAATTGTTCCATTTCCTTTTGATAAAGCGGCCCTGATTAACCAAATGGGACGATGGGGCCCATTAGCAGACACCAAGACTCACTTTACTTCTGTATCAACTGGTTAAAGTTTGTCGCTACGGCTGCAAACCCATGTCGTCACAAAGCCACACGTTCGTACATGGCTTCTGTGATTAAGCACCTTGAGAGGATGTCCAACCACATAAAGAGTGCAGAGTACCGACCAAACGCTTGATCAAAACAAACGGATCAAAACAAGTATCTATCTACAGTGGATACTTCACTTGGTCGACAGATCGAGGCAGAGAAAAGTATCGGAAAGGGGTATTTTCGTGTAGAAGTTGTGTTTTGGCAGAGAAGGGGCTTCTATTATTCCAAAGGCGTGATGAAACACAGGGATCACTGCACCGCAGCAATTACTTAGGCTTGCTTGAGCAAGTTGCAGAGTTTGACCCCTTTGTGAAGGAACACACTGGAAAAGCAAAGCCGGGAGGGGGGGGGGGGAGGTAAGCCTTCATACCGGTCCTCTAAAGATCTATTAAGAATTAATCTCAATAATGGGCAGGAAAACAAAGAACTTCATAGCAGCTGGAATCCAAAGAGCATAAAACATTTCTGAAATCGATTCGAACGCCAGATCTTTCACACAAAGACCGGCTCACATTTGTTTTCAGATCAGTCAGCGCTGTGGCCAAAGCTGTTGAAAGATTTCTTGGATTTGAGCCCATCCTTTGCCACACGGGTGTAAGCCTTGTGGAATGTGTAATTAAAACGCCGCGAGAATCGGGGCTGGACTTGCCAGACAGCCGGGCAAAAGCTACTACAATGGAGAAACATGTCCAGTAAATATAACGGACTCTGGGCGCACTTCAATTAAAAATGTGATCTTTTACTGCAATCCCTTTATACCTACTGCAGTACATCCACTCATCGCGGGAGTAAGATATTTCCTAACGATCGCACAGAGTGGAGTTGTAGGGCCGACAAAGAGTTCTCTGTGAGAACTACATTGCAGTAAGAGAGACCTAAGCGAAACCATGGCACTGAATTCTTGTGAGCATCACGTCACTAAAAGTAATGCTGCTGCTGCAGCATCACTGCATGATAACCTTGAGACTGTGCAGATGAGTATAAATCAGATTTTAAGCGATGAGCGTAGGGCATTTACCTTCAAGAAAGTGACATGGAATTTAGCAACTGCTGTTGGCCTTTTGCAGTCATTACAGTCACATGTTGGCCGCCTTCTACACCAGTTTCCTCGGTGGAAAGAATCTGCTCCCACTGTCAGTATGACTCATTCAGAGCGTTAAAGTTTTGTTGGTTTGTTTGTTCGTCCTTTGATGATGAGGTAGCAACATTCACTGATGGTAGTCTGAGATTTAAGGTCGAGACATTATGTCATCGATAGGTTCCTGTCCGAAACTGATTGGGTCTATGGTGTCCTATTTGAGAAGGACTGTACAGAAATTGATATGCGCAGACAGGATGATACGCTGTCAACTCAACGTATCCAGCAGACCTGGACAAGGCCTTGGCAGATGTACTTATTCAGTACAGGTATTTCATAAAGGAAGAGGCCTCACCAGCTGCCCCCTGCTGGAGATTTTTGAGTGGGATGGACCTAAAGTAACATTTCTGAAAGTTTTCTACCTTTGGTTTTAACCCTACCGTTATTACATGTGATTACATTTGGATTTAGGGCATTTAGCAGATGCCTTTATCCAAAGGTGGTTATATTGTTGTATTGTATTTAAGTATGTCACACAAACATTTCACTGCATATCCTGTACAAGCATGTGACAAATAACATTTGAATCTTGAACCTTTTCATCTCAAAGCAACTTTGAATAAGTACATTAGTCAGAAGAAAGAAATAATATATATCTCTGTCGGTAGAGTAAAGATATTCGTAGAAACAACTTTCAAGCACCTTCAATTACTTAATCCATTCCCCGCATCCAACAAAGATAGCTAGGATAAGATACACGATGCTAGGTGCTATTTTTAAGTGCCAGTGTGTGGGTGTGATGTGATGTGAGTGAGAAGGGTCCACAAGAAAACGAGTAAACAATGAACTGAGGAACACAATGCAGAGCATTGGACTACCGTCTGAACTTCCTCTACTCACCATTGACTCTGAGCTCATGAGGGCTCTGGATTTCGAGGACATCATAAGTCAGTTTGCAGCGTCAAAGTCAGGGAAAAAGAGCACGGTGTAATGAGATGTGTCAATGCGGCAGTTCTAGCGAGCCTTAAAAGTAACACCTTAATATTTCCAATACAGCTACATGACAGCTTATAAAGTTGAGCCTCCAGAACAAATCACTCAGAGTTCCCCGGTTCTTCGGGTAATTGTCAAATGGGTTTATGCAAATAGCTGTTTTTCAGAAGGCAATGTGTGAGTGCACTGTTCGCTCTCCATGGTCCTGAAATTATAGTTTGAAGGTTTCAACAGTGTACGAGTGTCACTCAATGCAGAACCTTTTTTTTAACCATAGGAAATTATTCTGTACAATAAGTAGGACTTTATTCTGTATAATAAGTAATAATAATATTAAAGATGTGACATCTAGAATATCTAGAATCTAAACGAGCAACAGGTGAATTCTCTTTTCAGATCAATATAAAACAAATATTAAATATAAGCCACCTTCCCTCTAGTGTGCATAGTAGAAAATATGTTGGTGTAGGTTTATATGAACATAAGCTAAGGTTAGTGAGGGCATGTGAAATCTGCAGCCACACCTTCACCGTTAAACATGTCTTCATTTGATTCAAAATTAGAACCGTTAAGTCATATGCAAATAACTCATTGGAAAGTGAACGTCTTAAAGTGGTATCCTAGAAACAGGTGAGTATATAATACCGTGGGTGTATTGGCGTGTCTCCAACCTGAACCTATGCATCTCATTAACTCCTCTTCTGATGAACTGAATCCATTCATTAGTAGAGGACACGTGAAAAGAAAATGAGAATCCAATCGAAATAGCACGTTTACACGAACCGCATCTCCGATCCATGTGCTTGCATTGTGTCTCCATTTTTGGATTTAAGAGCCGTGTATGCCAGGGTACGAAACATCGTGTCCATAAATCAAACGCTGTAACCGATGACCTGATGACCCAAGATTTCCCTCGAGTGTTTTCAAACCTGACCTCTGCCATCCGTGCGTTAACTGCATCTTCCACCACATATTTGTCGGTGGTACTCCTAATAACCTCCTCACATACGTAACCATCTCTGTGAATGCCGTCATACCCTGTGGTATCGTCTCCTCTCCAGACTGGAACACCACCATCACTTGACCATTTAACGACTATCTAACCACTTAACGCGAGTGTGAACCGCTCTGAACCAGTTACTAAGTGGGAACAATCACACACTCGGTTGTCACCGGGAATCAGCACTCTCACATGGACGCCGGAGACAAAAGGGAAGGAGGCCAGCCGTGACTAATTAGGACGACTTTGGCGGCAGTTGTCACGGAGACGCGTTAAGAGCGCCGTTACTTCCGAGCACCGTGTAAAGGCGGCGGCGAGGACGCCGTCACTCTTGATGACGGCGTGTCTGAGGACAGCTTTAAGGCCTTAATGGAGGTTTGAGAGCAGGGGAACGGCCCATCTCATTAACGATACGTCTCGCCCTGAACTCGGCTGGGTCAGCAGGGGATTTGAATTGCGAGGAGGGACGCGGTAGTTTTCGTAATACGTCTCTCTACGAGAGAGGGTTTATTTCTTCCCTTTTATTCCCTCACAGTTCTCTGTTTTAAGTAACAGGACTTTGTGATAGAATCAATGTTGTTTTAATTTGTTAAAAAGGAACATTACACGATATAATACACTTTTAGCGATTTTGCAACCAAATGCTCCAGTAAGAGACAATATGGTTTCATAATCTGTAAATTAGTAGGTTTCCTCGAGCGAAAAACTCCCAACATTAGCCGAATAAGAAAGCCTCTAACAAGTCAAGGTCACAGCTTTATGAAGCTGTGTGTTTTTCTAAATCAATCAATTTAGTATTTAGTACCGTTTTAAGTGTTTGTATGTACTTCAGTATTTATTCTGTATATTTTTCAGTTTTGTTCTATTACTCTGTAAAGCACTATGTAACCTGCCTTTTGCAAATGGTCAAAATCATTCTCCCCCTCAGAAAACCTCGAAATGTCACTCAATGTATTTCAAGAGCATGGTAAGAATTAATCAATTATGTTCACCAATTGTATCAGTAAATCGATATCTCATTGTTGAATCGGTTTTATGAATCAATTTGAGTGAACATTATATATTCTGTGGTCACCGAGATCAGTAGAGCAAGTGGAAGGGGAGGAACGGCCGTTGAAGGAACAATTTTTTAACATTCAACCTCTAACTCTGAATATTTAAACCGCTTCAACATAAAACATTTTTATAATCTATGACTGGTAAGAAAAAGTGTGTGTGGATAACGGCCAACAACGACCGTGCTCTGTGTATCCTGCTGAGGTGCATTGTGGGATTACAGCTGATGTTCTGGATTGCCAGGATGCTCAAGTAGAGGTAGTCACAGGAGCATAACCTCAACGCTGCAACTTTAGGTCTAGTGGAGGATGATGCCCATTTAAACACGGTAGCGCTGAGAGCTACATCTGCTAGCAGCTACGCCTGCTCACTCTGCATCGAGTGCCCTTCACTCGGATGGATAATTGCTTCAGTCATACATTTGCCAACCGCAAAAAAAAAGGCCAGCCAATCGAACGAGTGAGTGCAGGCCGTTCCTGTGTGTGTGTGTGTCTGTCTGTCTGTGTGAAGAGAACGTTAGGAAAAAGGACCTTGTTTGGATTGTGTCTGAACTTCAGGGAGCATGTATGTGTGCTTTCATGCACATAGTTGTGGAAGTAGAGGAGTGGGCATGATGCATCATACAAGGCCTCTCTCTGTCCATCCGTCTGTCTGTCTCAACAGGGGGGAGGGGGGGGGGGGCGTTGAGGTCCCCACACCGGACCCTTACCACTCTCCCCCTGCTAGACTACTTCAGCCGCCTGGAGTACAGAATCAACAACCAAACAGTGCGCCCAGCCAGCGGGCATTTGACATTTGTCTGACATTTCCATTGTGCTCCCTGTTCCTTTTACATACACCTACTTGTAAACAGTATCATGGCTTCACACAAAGGCCAGCTTTTTTTCCATTTTCATTTTTTCATTTATTTGGAAGGAAATAAATTCAAACGGCGGGGGTGACCGGGAACAGCCTAACCTTTTTCAGAGCACAGGGAGCAAATTACTAGACCTGCCAGCGTGTCAGGTGTCAGAACACAATCCCAGCCCGCCCTCCATCCCTCTCATCCCAGCTAAAACACAACTCACTGGACAAGATGAACGGGAAAGAATAGGAGTTCCTTAAATCCGGTTACATGACATTTTAAGTTGGGAGATAAAAGTAAAATGGTAAAGGTTGGGTTTTACTTCTTTTAGATCAATGCTTCAAACATACTAATGACAACATGCAACTAACAATTTGTTTAGCCATGCATATATACTTCTGTATTTAATTTTTATATCCTGCAACCCACTTCACCCATGGTGTGACTCAATTTCGGCCCGCGATCCACCCTTTGGAAACCACGGCTTTGCAGTGCCGGAAATAAAGCGTGTGCTGCAGTGGCCTTTAATTACATTTACATTTTTACATTTAGGTCATTTAGATGACGCTTTTATCCAAAGCGACTTACAATGAGTACATTTGTTAGAGATATCAAACCTCAAATCTTTCTAAGGGAATAAGTCAGTTCTTTAGTTCATTAGACTTCGATAGAATGACTAATCATGCAGATTTGTTTCATCATCATACATCAGAAGTGAAGCATGTTTTTACGTCACTTTGACTGAAAGATGTCAAGGGAGGCCTATTTTTTTTAAACACTCAATTAAATATTTGCACATGAGTCACTTTGGATCAAAGCTATTAATTATTGCAAATTATAATCAGTACTAGACTTATAACACACACACAGCCTAAATATAGCCCTCACCTATCTAAATGTTAAATACAAATGACTCAACCACAGAGTCATATAACCACATATGAATATCGGCCCAGCATTCCCCTGGCTGGTTAAACTAAGATTCTGCCACGGACCCCTGGAGCATCAACACCCCTCGAGCCCCCACCGCTTTTCACAGAGACACAACAATTACCCTGATTGGCCGACACGACAGGACAAGGACTGAAGGAGGCCAATGGCTTTGGGCTGGATAAAGAAAACGTCAAACGCCTTTTCTTTTGTATTGATGGGCTTTGATCGTGTTATTCTGGCGTGTCCAGCCTTTGGCGTGCGTCGTCATGTTAAATAAAAAAGTACATTAATGTATGGATTAATTTATGCATTCATGTTTTGTACGGAAGCGTAATTCTTATTGAGAAATAAATCCTGCTGTTGCTTTACTGAATGAGCAACATAATAATCTCAATTCTGAGAAAAGTTTTAATGGAGGTGGTTTTCGTGAGAAAAATAATCTGCTCTAGTATTTCTGAAATAATGAGGTACCAAAGCCCCAAGAGAGGCTGTGTCATTCACTTGAGAGCTCGATTTCAGAGAAGCAAAACATGTCCCCACCTGTTGAGTTTAATGAAGATTTATTTTGGTTTATGTTTGAGACACTGGGAGAAGTCCTTGAGTAATATTGATGGTATTGTTATTAGTTTGTCCACTTTGTGAACCTCAGGATTTAGGGGTTGTACAGACGGGAAGCCCATTATGATCCGCTTGGCAATGTGATGTTTCTCCGGGATAAATCAAACCAATATGGTTTGCTTCGCTGATAAGAGATTATGCATCTGAAATGCATTCTCTTCTGTTACATGTGTTCAAGCGAACAGTCAGATTACATAATTTGGCATGCTAACCAATAAATTGGATACATTACATCAACCCTGTACTTTTACTCTTCTTTTGAGGGTGAGGATGATTATCAGTAGCGACCAAACTCCATGCCGGTAAGAGTTTCTCGCACGATCTTTAGGAATCCCATTAATTCAGAAAAATAGGGCAGGATTATTATTTTTTTTACTTAAATACTATTCTTAGAATTCTTAGATACCTATGTCGTTAATTCAGTTTCAGAGTGTGCAGAATTTGCAGTATTTTTTTTCTCAAGTGAATGCTTTGCGCTACCGTTTGGGGTGAATTCCTAATGGAAACCGTTTTTTAATAATGCACCAGGTTTGAGGGTTTCAAACAGTTTACAACATCAGTTCTCTGAGAATCTAGTCGCAAATTAAATATACCTAACCGAAGCAATATTAAAATCGAAATTGATCTAACCGGGAATCTAATCCAAATCGTATCGGTTTACTAAACCCAATTTTACTAAGCCCTACTAAAGACCCATTGGCTTGAACCTGTAGCACCAGGGAAATTATAGATAAATATGAGACAGAGACAGAGAGACAGAGAAATATAAGTTGATTATTCTGTTATTTACAACATCTTGTAAGCCGTGCATCTTGTCTGCGGTGATGACCTGCAGCGGTCGCTTGCTTGTAATGCCGTGCGTCAGTGGAGGGTACAGGGCGAGAAGATTAAGGGTGATTATTATGAGATTGTATTAGCAGCGTACATATCTCTACAAAACAGCTCCCCGCTTTCATAATTACCTGAGGAGAGAGAGAACCCACGCGGGGTCCCAGTTGGTTCCAAACATATTACATGGGGCTCAGTTCCTCCGGTCTGTTTGAAACAAGATGAACCACATCACAGGCGAGGCTCCGCTAACAAAGCAGCACAGACATGTTGGTTTGGTGTGGCGGCACTGCCGATTGGCTGTGCGCTTCGAGGTAAGCACAGGTAAGACATTTTTGAAGTTCAGACCCCCCCCCCCCCCCCCCCCTCTGGGGTCTCCTCTTCCTTTAAGATCTGAGCTCTCCCTCGCTCAAAGCTCATAACACCAGGGACCCTTCCCTCTGGGAATATCCACTGACGTAAGTGTCCTTTGTGTTACAGTACCTCAATCTTAATTCGTTGCTATGCTATAGCCGAGACTATGCGGATCAAAACAATTATCTCGATAAAATATCTCTTTGTGATTTCCATCGTTACTATGTACGTTTATCGTCCCATGCACACACAAAAGAGGTAGGATAGAGAACTACGATGAAAGGACGAAACGATGCAAGGTTTTTAGATTGCTATTCAAACCATTTTTTTAGCCGCCCCTTTATTGATTGCAGGCTTTCACAACATAACATATGTTGTGCTGTAGAAAGTTTTGCATAAGCCCTCCTTCTACATCTCTGCATTCCGTCTCAAGGCCATCATTTATTAAGAATTAGGCAGTTATATTAAACTTTGTAGAGTATAGAGTGTGTATTCCCCTATAGATAGTTAAATCTTAGTGTTGCAGGTAGTCATACTTTAAAATGCTGTACTTCAGATTTCTCATTACGATAATGCAGGCCTTAAAAATAATTAGCAATTTGGTTTAGTCAAAACGCATCCGAGGCACTCCCTGTGATCTCTCAGAGACAGACAGCACAGATAACTTCTGACCAGAGAAATCCAGCAGAACTCATGAGACAGGATGTGGGCATGTTCTCAATTTAAAGTTTTTCCACAGTTTTCTGAGACAGGGGGTGGGGGGGGGAGATGAAGAAACTCCATATTCCAACAGTCCAACAGAGACTTCCACTGCTGTACGCTTCTCATCACCAAGACCAAAGAGTGCCACCTAGTGGGCAGCCTTCGCGCAGAGCAGGCTCCTGTGAATTTCCATGATTCCCAATTTGTATAATTTCTTTACGGAGTGGGCTCTCTCCGGGCGAGGCTGTTTAAAGATACATAAGAGCACCGTTTTATGGTCCAATCATTCCAGCTCTAACGGGATTCTTTTTCCCCCGTCCAGTCTCCTGTGCGGCGGTTTCCATGATTTAAACCCCGGTCTGAAAACGCTTCTTCCTCTTCCGTCAGCGGCCTCCTGATGCAAGCGGCCGCCGTTCATCTCGTCATCGCCGGGCCGCCTTCGCCCGCATGAATCAGAGGAGAGCCGGCCGCCTCACGCACTTTGATGTGTTCCCCGTCTTTCATTCCGGGCTGCATTATTCAGGATCACTGACGCATGCCTCATCCCTGATTGGCTGGGACTGTTGAAGGAAGGCGAGGCGGAGGGGAACCTGTTGCACGGCAGATGAATACTCAAGACTCGGCTGGCTGAATGTGGGTTTGAACTATGATGGGAAGGGGTTTACAAAGGGGAGGCTTTGAGTTTAACACAAGCTTCCGTGTGTAGACGATCACCCCAATTTAGATACAGAGAGACAAGGATAGGAAAAACAAGAAATTGTGTACCTAGAGAGGGCTGGATGATGTAAAAAGCTTCCGGGATCGATCCCCGATGTCTGCAGCCAACCTGTGGGCTGTCTCACCCCATCTGCTCGTCCCTGATGTTCGGTGGGTGAAACCGCTGCTTGATATTTTGGACCACAGTGCCCTCTAAAATAAATTAGTTGTAGGGATGGGACAGTTCAACTGAGTCGTTCGGTTCGCTGGACACGGTTCGGGGGCGTGTATGTATCGCTCGGTTCATATTCCTCAGAGTTCAGTCAAAAAGTCATGTCCTCAAATAAATATATTGCCGGGAAAAAGAGTTGTGCACATTGACCACGGTCCCCAGTGAAACTTGTCAGCTGGCAATGATTAAGTGTAGTCGCTGTCCCACCAGGGACATCTGTAGCAAGTGAGAGAGGCATCCCTACAGTAGGGGACATTGTGACTGAGAGGAGATCTCGTCGGGCAGAAAACGTGGACATACTCCTCTTCTTGCAGAAAACCATGAAAATAGAATGGACAGATCCGGGTTGTTTTGAACATGTAACAGTGTGTGTTGGTTTATGCTGCGCTTTATGTTGATAGAATATGTCTATCATGTGGCAATTGTTGTATAAAGAGAATAAAGCTGCCTTTTTTGCTTGCACTAATTAACCTATGCGTTTAGTTAAGATTTGACAATGAAGTGTGAACCTGAACCTTTTTCCAAATAAATGTTGTGTAATCCCCTGCTTTACCAAAAACGTACCTTGGCGAACCAAAACCTGTCCCCGCCAAACCGTTACATGAACCTCACCGTGAAGTTTGGATGGGTAATGGACAGGTTCTCTTCTAGCGGGATCCTCTCTCATTGATAGAGGGAATATAGTCTGCCAGCGGTAATTATTCCAGTGCACTCACAAGTTAAATCACGGATACATGGCTTAGATCAAGAGAACATGGCGTCTCTTCCCTAGTAGCCCGGCGTTTAAGGGCTTCAGCGACAGAGGATGGGTTCCGTCCGTCGCTTGGCGGTGAGCGCACAGCATACCGATCAACAGGCTCCCGTCGATTCCCCCTACTGCGTCTTGATCCCTGTTTATGAGCCCGATCACCACCAACATCACAGGACATCGCCGCCCCCCCCAATCCCTACCAAAACAACCCACTGGCATCATACTCTCATCCGCCTCAGGTTATGCCCGAGGCAGAACCATTTCACTCTTAAAAGGCACCCAGTGCAACTTTATCTAAACATTCAATGAAAAATAAACATTAAATTTCTAGTCTTTTTTACACGTAGTAAGTTTCAAAAACTCCATACCATTGCATATCGACATTCAAGGAGCAAAGATGAGACGTCGTTGTGTGGTGAGAACTGATAGAAAATCGTAAACAACAACAATCGCCGGTGGGGAGAAGCCATTTTTCCATTGACTGGAAGCCTGCTTTATTTATTGTAGGTTACAAAAAATAAAGAAAATGGCGGCATTGTTGTTGTTATCGATTTTGTATCAGTTCTCACCACACAACGACATCTCATCTTTGCTGCTTAAATGTCGGTATGTAATGGTATGGAGTTATTGAAACTTACTACGTGTAAAAAAGACTAGAAATTGAATGTTTATTTTTAAGCCTCGAAAGTTGCACTGGGTGCCTTTAAGGCGGAGTGTGTGAGTGTGTGAATGTGAAAAATATCAAAATACTCAATTTAATGAAAAGTCTGATTCATATCAGTTTACAAAACCGGAAGACACTGCTTAAAGGGTGTGTTGCGTATGAGCGCGGTGTATATTTATCTGGGTCTTATTTACCCAGTACACTTTCGCAGTTTTGCGTCTTCTTCTGTCTATCTTTGGAAACCGAACGGGGGGAGCTGTGAAGCTTCCCTTCTAGGATTGACTAGACACTGTGGTGCCGCAACCGAAGTTCTACCAACTGATTAGTTTTTATTTTTAAACATGGCGCCTGCAGCTTGACAAACCGTGCCAAGAAATAATGTGAAGACTGATTGGCCAGAAGCAAAAGATGAAATATCAAAGTATATATATATATTATATATATATATATATATAAATAAATAAACACGTTTTGAAAATATGGAGGCGTATTGAACCTATTCCAATTCTTCACTTGAAAATGATATTTTAAATTAAACTACAGAGTCAATATTAACTTGCTTGCTTCATCGTTCATCGAATCTAGCTAGCGTGCGGCCGAAGGTATTTGTAAAGTTTGCGGTTCATGCGGAGAAAGTCAATTCACAATCATCTGTTGTAGTATAGGCACAGGAGGGCAGTAGACGCGTCAATGCCATGGAAGACATTGTGTTTAGAAACCTATTAAAACTCATGACTGACGCACGTAAGCAGGAAGTTGAAGTTGACACTTTCCTTTATCAATAAAAAAATTAACTTTGACTGATTAAACACTCACAATGTCCTAGCAAACTTCAAGAAGGAATGTTGTGCAATCTAATCCCTGCCCTTGGCTTCAGGATTCAATGCTTCAACACAAGCTCTGATAGCAAACCGCAATTAGATGGACAATGAAAAAATAAAAGTATCTGCTCAAAACTATGCAGTACAATGTTCAGACTACTTTTACAGACCGTAAACAACAAACCAACAGCTGCCAAGCTACAACAACAATTCAACGGGTTGCAATATCAATAATATATAGGGTGGCAATCGAATTTACACGGAGGGAACAGCAAGACACAATCCCATGCTGACGTTCTTAAGATCTGTAGGAGAATATTAGTTAAACCCATCACTCTCCCCCCTCCCTCCTGCTCCCACTCTCCTTTCCTTCTTCATTCCTTCCTAGCATTCTACTGTCCCTCCACTCCATTTTTTCCATCCCTTTACTCAAAAGGCATGGTAGTCACCTCCCTCCCTCCCTCTTTTCCTTACCTCCTTCCTAGCATGGTACAGTCTGTCCTCCTCCCTCCCTCTCTCTCCTTCCTTCCTAGCATGGTAGTCTGTCCTCCTCCCTCCCTCCCTCCCTCTCCTTCTTTCCTAGCATGGTACAGTCTGTCCTCCCTCCCTCCCTCCCTCCCTCTCTCTCCTTCCTTCCTAGCATGGTACAGTCTGTCCTCCCTCCCTCTCTCTCCTTCCTTCCTTCCTAGGATGGTACAGTCTGTCCTCGTCCCTCCCTCCCTCCCTCTCTCCTTCCTTCCTAGCATGCCATTGTATCTCGCCTTCATCTTCTCCCCCCTTCCTTGCCTCCTCCCTCCCTCCCTCCCCCCTAGGGAAGGCCTCCTCCAGCAGCCCACCAGCCCAGCAGGGGGGGCCTGCTCTCCGTTTCATTACGCTCCTTCTAATTAAGCTTCCCAGCGCTGGGTCTCGTGGTGGAGGAGGAGTGGATGTTGATACCTCGACACAGAGACAACTTGCCCCGCCCCGCCCCACTCAGAAAGAGGGGCTCCAGATGTTGGGGCTTGCTGTAAGAGAAGCTACCGCTAACGTTAGTATTATTATTAATACCATTACGGGTTAAACTCTGCCGCTGAATTAATTAGTGCGAGTACTAATTATGCTATTGAAATCAAGTCTTCCAAAATGACCAATTCAAAATGGACCTTGACCGGCACTGTACTCGCGCGCATCGATTCCCTCAAAGCTTTTGCTCACTTTTCTAGTAAATAATAATGTCGGTTTTCACTGGGAATGAATTAATTTAAAAAGGCTCTAATAGATTCCAAAGGGTGAGTTAATAACTGTTCAAGTAAAAAAAAAAAAGAGAATACAAGCGTACATTTTCAGTGATTTTGCAAAGCAGGAAGCTGGTTGAGTCCGTTACCATGAATCATTACCGACTGGTCCTACAATTTATTCGGCTAACTTATATCCCCCGGTAAACACGTCTCAGGCTTTGGCTGCGGTACCGTCAGAGAACATAAGCACTCATCGCCGCCCTGACGCCTGGCATATCTAAGCTGCTGCCGGCGCAATGAGCCCGATAGGAAGTCAATCAGCGGCAGCAAGCTCCTCCCTTTAAAAGTAAAGACTACCCTGAGGAAACTTCCGGAGAGAGACCTCCCCCCCCCGCCCCCCGATATGTTAGCGTCGGCGGCGGACTGCGGTTGGTCAGCCACCCCGAACCAATCGGAGCAGCTTATGACAGCGTCAGGGGAGGAGATGCATTAGCCCTGGCTCCAATGGCTAATGAATGGAACTAATGGAAAAGGCTTTTCCCAGAGTTGGAGGCCATTAATATATGTATAAGGAAATAGATGAAGTTGTTTGTTGCCCTAGCGCTGCCTGTCGTTATTTCCTTTTTCATCGATACTTAGCGTTGGGGCCGAGCCTCCGGTAGCTATGCAGCCCCCTTTGACCCCGCTAGCGTTGATTACTCCGTGGCAGTAACCCTTGAGCATAACAAGCCCCCCCCCCCCCCCCCCTGTGGACACTCAGTGTCCAGAGGCCACGCTAGTTTGGGTCCTAGAAATAAAAACACATTTTCGAATTCATTTAAAAAAAGAGGAGCTAGAACAAAAGATTGATTATGAAAAATCAAAAACACATTGCGACACATGTCTTCCCTTTTATTCCATGGTAGGCGTGCCTTTGGCTGCAAGCATTATTTATTGTGTCATTGTTAAGCACTTTGTGAACAAAAAAAGAATAACTTAAAAATAGGATTTATAGATCAGTGAAGCGCAAAAGAGTCCTAAGAGATTGAAAGACTGCTATGTGTGTGTCATGCAAACGATAGACTGGAATGTTGAGCAAACAATTAAACTGAAGATGAACTTAAGAAATTGATTGTTCAGTATGATCAGATTTTTCCAGATGTTCTTTTTGTGTGTACGTGAATGTGCTTGATGTCCAAAGTACCGTGTTTTTGGCACACAAAAGTTTGAAGCCCCGTGTTGGGAGCATTGGCTGAAATAATAACCAAGCGAGCTAGAGAGAGCGAGGCCGACATTTGAAGAGTTTTTAAGTCCAAACTACTGAAGCCTGGAACATGAAGATAGAATGATGTCATTGCTCAGTCTTTCAAGAAACCTGAGTATATCAACTATTGATGACGGTCTGGTTGCGCTTGCATATCTAATTTACGGAGCACTTTGTGAGCTGACCAACCAGGAACGAGTTGGGAACGTCTGTGGTGTTCATCGCAGAGTGTGTCGTGTTCGATTCCATTCATTTACATTAACTTAAAAGCAACAGGAAGGGAAATAAAGAGAGCCTGCGACACTTTGCTGGGCTTTTCAACAGAGAGCTAACCTGTTGTTAAACAAGGAAAGGCTAACACAACAACAGTGTTTATGGAGAGAAAAAAACTCTCGCTCCCTCCTTGCTTGCTCTCCCTCTCCAAAGCCTTATTCAGATTGAATTTGTATTATGGGCTAGATGTGGCTTGTAAATAATTAAGCACGCTCTTCAGTAATAAAACTCATTGTTCCAGATGGCAATTTACCCGGTGCCAAATGACAGTCATCGGGGGTGCCGTTCGCAGCCAGGCCCGGGGACGACATGTCAGCCTTAAGTTTACAACCCAGCGCAGGAGCAGAATGGGAATTAACGCACTTCAAAAGAAGAGGATGTTTTCTTGGGAAATCTTACACGACGATAGCTTCCTCAATGGCTTTAATATTATTGTTACGAGTCCTCATCATCATTACGTCGTCAACGCATTCCCAGGGGTGCACACACACACACACACACACACACACACACACACACACACAGACGGAGAGAGACAGAGACGGAGACAGAGACACACATACAGAGACACACATAGAGGAAGAACGAGGCAGAGAAAGTGAGGCAGAGAGAGCGAGAGAGAGAGAGACACAGAGGGAGAATGAGGCAGAGAAAGTGAGGCAGAGAGAGGGAGCGAGAGAGAGAGCGAGAGCAGACCGAGCAAGAGAATCAGAGGTCAAAACCAAGAAAGAGAAACTGTCCCCCAACAGCCCCCGACCCCTGCAGGAAACGGAACAGGAAGCAGAACTTCCAACACTCCAGATAAACGCAGGGCCGTTACCAACAAAGGTGGAGCATGTTCACGAGTACGCTACAGCAGTAGAGCCGCCCGCTCCGGCAGGCTTCCTGGTATGATATGAATGATTAATGCGGTGATGGAGGTCCCACAGGACCGGTGCTTAAGTCTGTGAACCCCCCCTCCCCCTCTCCCCTGCTGTGAATGCGCGTACATCCTATAAGTGTTATTGGCGCCGTTCATTTGCGTCTCAGAGATTAAAGAAGCCCGTTCCAGAGTTGCGGCGTGCGTGTTCGATTCCGTCGTCTCTCCTTTACGTTATGGATTTGACTTATTATGTGCATCCCTTATTGTTTTTCATTTTTACCTACTGCTAAGCACTTTTTAAATGCCTTTTAAAACTACCGCGGGCTACAAATGGAAGCGTTCATTATGACCATAATATAACTAGTGCCGCTGTTATAACAATAATAGCTTTGAAATACCAGCGGAGATGAGATTGATGAATGAACTGATGAAAAGTTAAACCTAATCACCGATTTTCTGTCAAGTAAACTGCTGCCCTTTGAGACAGCATGGAGGCCCAGTGCAAATATCTCTCTTGATTGTACAATGAGCCGGACAAATAAAGGGATTGCACAACATGCCAGAGAATTATACCTGGCCTTCATTACCCGTAAACCACAACAGCCCTCCCCTGCACACGCCTGTATAGTTTTATACAAACAAAATCTAGTTATGCATTATTAAAAAGGCTTATCACCCACACCCACACCCACACACACACACAGTGTTCCTCCCGCTCAGATTGGTAAATGTCATGTCATTACCAACATCCACGTTCCTTCAAAACAAAAGCCCTCAGATCGATGGAACCCTGAATCCAAAAGGGGCTTTCGGTGGCTGTCTGGCAATTAGATGCATCTGATGGTGTGGCGTGGTCAGCCGTGCTCTGACCCCCATGGTAATTAAAGCTCTGAACGCGTGTCAATAGATGGCCGGACCTGAGCTCTGAATAATTCAAACAGGCTAGCTTTAATTATGCACACATGTGCGCACACACTCACACACGGATACTTTCTGATCCCCTGAAATGGCTTTGAGGTAAAAAAAATCAATGGACTGCCACTTACGTGTGTCTGTGTCTGTGTGTGTGTGTGTGTTCTTGTGTGTGTCTTCTAAGCAGGATTTCTGGGTGTGTACGTTTGTATTTGCAGTCATTTGCTTGATCGACTCGATGGGGGCTTGTGGAGATGTGAACGTTGGCAGTGCTCTATCGTTTTTACTGCAGTGTGTATGATTATGGCCATCATTCCTAGGACAGAAACAGGCGACGTCGTGAATTATAAAACTGTGGGCTGGAGTGGATTGTAACTGAACCAGGAAGAATGGCCAAGAAGACGGTGTGATTGGAACATTTAACATTCATATTTGACATGCAAGTCAGAGGTGTGTTCATTTTTGGACGAGCGCAGCGCCCAATACAGTGGCTTGTTCCATTTTGGGGGCGAACGGAAGAAGTCTGCCGCCAGCATGTTCCAAATGCCACCCGTTCACAATGCGCCGCCCGCTATACAGTAGAACGCATTGGACACTGTAGCGACAGACTTACACACCCACACAGCCACACACACCCACACACACCGACCTCCAGCACGGATGCGGGCGTCTGCGTGGAGCACCTGTTGGCCCAGCTCCACAGCGCTCACCTGACGCTTCAGGTGAGCCCCACCTGACGCTTCAGGTGAGCCCCACCTGACGCTTCAGGTGAGCCCCACTCTGGTGCATTGCCCTCTCTGCTCGTTGCACCAGCCTCTTCATACAAGGGGAACACCAGGACGGGGTGCAATCTCAGCCAAACACGATGCAGCTTCCAGCCAACACACGACCCCTATAGCAGTTTTTAATTGTTCGGACATTGGAGTGCACACGTTTCCATGAGACTGCGTAGAAATGGTCAACCCTTCTTTGTTAAGGCAGTTGGCTTGTATTTAAGGATGAAACCAAGATTTGTACTTGATTATTGATTATGAAGTACGTTTCAAATCACGAAACAATCATTATTGGTCAATAGTAAACATTAGCAAGATCATAATAGGCTTTCCAATAGGCTATTCAATGTCAATTGATCCATCTGTTTTGGTTTTCATCGATGGATCATTTAGTCTATTTAGTCTAGGGGTGTGACGGTACACGTATTTGTATCGAACCGTCACGGTGCAGGCACTTCGGTGTGGTTACAGAGGTGGGCCGCGGTGGGGAATTGTGGCGTACATAGGGTTAATATGGCGAATGTCAAGGCTTGGTTTGCGATGGGGAATTTAAAACTTGAAGTCGGAGTTCCCCCCGGACCGTTTAGCCAAAGTGTACTACTCCGACTCCGTAATACGACTCCGTAACTACGGAGACCCCTCAGCAGCTCTCCGTCGGGATGTCGGATACGCAATGCAATTCTCCGCCCGATCTATCTTATATGTTGACTACAAAGCACGAAAGCAGTGTTGTAAATAAACTTCCAAAGCTTTTCAAATCTTATTTGGTGTTTTATTGGGCCTTAAGGTGCAAAGTAAACAATGTACAAAGGAATTAAGGTGCAAAGTCAAACCGGAGAAGTGAATCCGGAATTGATTTTGTTAGAGGACCAATCACAGCCCTTGCCGTCAAAAAATATTGGATGCGCACGTAAGCTACGGAGAGGGTCTCCGACAGGCTCTCCGGCTGCGGAGAGGGCTCTCCGTGTCTACGTACAGCACTTTAACATGCACACACATATGAAAAGGCACCTTCCAGGTGATACTATCACCGATGCTGTTAAGAAAAAAAACAAGCTGTGCAAACCCAGCTCAGGACACTATTTCAAGAACCCCTGACTGGGAATTCAGAAATGCAAATGACATAACCAAGTTTATTGGTGTTTTCATTGCTGCTGATCTACGGCCATTCTCCGTTGTTGACAAACAACGGAGAACAAACAATTTTCCCCTTAACTATGAACCGTACCGTCCTGTACCGAACCGGGACTTTTGTGTACCGTTACACCCCTAATTCCGTCGTATCGGCAAATGCGAGTTTCCAGAGCACGAAGCGAGGTCCGGAATTAGCCTGATTTGTCTAACCCAAATTCAGAGTAAAGCTGCCAAATATCTCCTTTTTCAAAAAGCTATAAGCAGCAAGTATCTGGTTTTGTACAAATGTACAAATATGCAAATGTGTGCGTTGTAATTAGCATGACTAGTCGAGGTACTCGCACAGCACAACAGCCAACAATAAAATGTAGTTGGAGGATGCCAACACCGATTGAACATGGCAGCCAAGAAGTCGTCTACATTAACATTAACATTGAGGGCATTTAGCAGACGGTTTTATCTTAAGCGACTTACAATAAGTAATAGAACGTTCAGCCTACACCCAGCGCTAGGTTTGGCGCACTGGTCGATGTTGCCGTGGGTTGGGATGATGGACAAGCACCTTTATATGTCGATATTGTATGAAACGATTCTTGGTGGAAACACAAAGATCTCCATATTACCCAGCCCCTAGAGTCGGTTAAAAAAAAAACTTGTTTCTAGAAACGAGCCATGCTCTCTCCGGCTGTCAGCCAATGGGACCCGGGCGTATCTCGGGGGGCAGCTTATTCGCCGGCACACTTCAGCGGCCCGTCGTTTTAATGCTGAGTGACCGGGTCGATACGGCGTCCTCAGTGCCGTCAATAGCCCGCTCTCCGCACACTCAATATTTAGAAACGCAACACAGCAGGTTCACCGCGAGCAAACACGGGCCCATTATATAGTGCCAGGCGTGCGGGCTGGAGTGGGCGTCAGAATACGCCGTCACATGAAGGAGTACATCCACATCTATGTGTTATGTGTACAAGGAGGTGTTAGGCGATTCCTTCAGGAGATCATCAAAAATAACTTGTTCTATCCCTCCCCAGTAAGCTGGTTATAGTCATCGGGCACTGGCCCCCAGTCCTCAGCCACTTTTCTTGGAGTAATACTTTGTAAAATCTCAGGTTAGGCATCCTGAATTATCCCCCAAATTGTCATGGCAAATCCTTTACACGATAATGCGTGACTTCCAAATACAGAAATGCACACAATAGCTGTAGAAAATTTGCAAATTGAATGTGTATACACTAGTCTCCCCTCTAGCAGGGTGAGCCCAGAATACAGTTCCCCAGAGACGTTTTAAACTGTTTCGGCCCATCCCTGTTATACAATCGTCCTTGCATCCAAAGAGGGATATGCTGCCATAAAGGACAGAGTTTTCCGTCTTCTCATATAGATAAAGGGGTCACTGCTTCATTACAACCGGTGGACCCCATGCAAAAGGTTAACAACAAAGGGGAACTAACACTGGTAACAGATGTGGTGGCTAAATAACACAACCTGAAGAAAACAAAGCTTAAACAACACACAGATTTCCCATCCCAGAGGTTAAAGGATCTGGGCCAAAGAAAAAGCTATCGAAATCGTAAATATAGCTCGACATTGAAGATGACAACATTCTAACGCACTTTCTTCCCTCTCTTATCCACGTGCTAATTAGAATAAAACAACCTCAGATTCCATGACCCCAATAGCAGAGGGGTGTGTGTGTGTGTGTGTGTGTGTGTGTGTGTGTGTGTGTGTGTGTGTGTGTGTGTGTGTGTGTGTGTGTGTGTGTGTGTGTGTGTGTGTGTGTGTGTGTGTGTGTGTGTGTGTGTGTGTGTGTGTGTGTCATTTCAATGACCAACGCCACGGACCTTGCTCTCCTTAATTTTAATCACCCAAAAAAAAAGAAGGGGTCTCTCGGACCGTCTCATTAGTATGGAGCCAAACGTCCGGGACAAATTGCCTGGATAGGTCGCTCTGCGGAGCGCGGCGCTTCTGCCCATGAATCACAGACGGACGTTTTAAAAGCCACCCGTCTGCGGCGCTCCGTCGCCTCCACCAATGGGGGCGGAGCGGGGAAAACGGGTGCAGACGGAGAGAGAGAGAGAGAGAGAGCCGGCACCAAATGGATGCCCTGTCAAAAGGTTAATGAGCAGAAAGATAATGTTTTTTTTAGCGGCGGCGGCGACGGCGGTGGCAGCGGCGGCGGCGACAACACGGCCGAGGCACACCCGAGGTGTGCCGGGAGGAGAGGAAGTGTTTGCGCCGAGGTTTGTACATTTAACCGAAAACTGATAAAGTGAGCGACAGCTGGGGGAGTTTATAACAGAGGAGACAACCTGTCAGGCCCACGTTCCACGAAGACCTCTCTTTCAACGAAGGTAAATTAGATCCAGGGTGAGGAAGACTGTGATTTCACTTGAATTAACATGGAGGGGGAAAGAAAAGGGCCGCTATGAAAAGGAACCGTTGACGCAGGAGATATTTCCGTTACTAGGTTACATCGAGTTGCTAGGGTAGCTGATTGAAAGTAAGTTCGGTTATTTTGACATGTAATAAAGCCTTTCAACATTATTATTCATTAATAATTTGGTGGTGAGCTACAACCATCCCCTCTGTCTGTGCCCCCCCCCCCCCCCACACACACACACACACACACACACACAGAGTTTAATATTGAGGTCAATTTTACTCATCTGAAGTGCAATAGGGTTCAAACTTCATTATACATCTATCTACAAATATGAGAGAGCGAGAGCTATTTGGGAAGAGTCTGAGAATTGAAAAGAAAAAAAGAAGGAACTGGAAAATAAATCCAGAGAAGGCTCGGACAATCAGCAACTCGCACAACACCAGGGAGCAGCCAATTTCAGAGGCTTGTAAAGAAACCCCATCGATTTGATTTCCTTCATTCTTCGCTCAAACAGCACCCCTCCCTCCCCCCCCCCCCCCCCTCCCCACCGAGACCCAACAACAGAGGGGCGATAACGGGACCGACACAGAAAACCGAGGGGAATCTGGCGTGGTGTGCGGTCGGTGGCACATTAATATAGAATAATTACTTCATATCTTCACGGCCTCTAATCTCTTTGTGTTCTCCAACTCACTGCCGTCTCTCTCTCTCCCCATTTCAACATACGTCGACATCGTTCTATTGACTGGGCGAGAGAGGTCATGGAAAAATAACAAATTACGTGACGCCATGTTGGGCACCATCCCTCCCGGGCAACGGGACTTCAATCACACTCAAGTGCTGTGTTTTGCCCCCCAAAAAACTGAGGAAAAATAAAGAGAAAGTCTTGTGGATTTAGCGCTCACCTCTTCCAGCAAATCAATTTGTCATATTGGGGACTTATATGAGGAGCAATCTATTTCACACAGAATGAATGACTCCTTTCCAATTTTCCTTGTTGACATTTGAGCCGCGTGCGTGCGTGCGTGTTTCTTTCTCGTGCTTTCCATGCCTTTTCTCCAAAACATGCCCATTTCACTACTGGCTGGGCTGCAACACCAACAAGGAGTAAGTTTCCTCAAATGTTGTTTAGTGCACTCTTATTATTACAAATAACAACAGTGGGATTCTGCATACGGTGGAGTACTATGTCAGGGTATGCTAAACTATGCTAAGCTGATTAGCAGCCTAGTCTAACAGCCCTTGATTCCACAGAGCTTTATCATTGACATAACGCCTTGAGGATTTGGCGCTCAAATGACTCGGAGGCGAGGTGAATACCGCAGATCATATTCAACCATGTCATCCATCACAAACCAAATCATCCAAAACCCACCAGTGGCAAACCCTAATCTACCCTTTCTCCGTGCACGTCGACTACAATGTAGATGCAGTGTTTATTGTGTTCCCCTTATCGCTCTCTAACCCTGTCCTGGAGTTCTGATGGACTTTCTCCCTCACTCACTCTCTTCCAGTTCATCTCCAGCTCTCTCACCCTTTACCACTTGCTGATCCTTATCTTTACTCAACCGCACCTCGTTGACCCCAACACACACAGGCCGACACACACACACCCACACACACTTGGCCGGGCAGGAGAGGCACTGTGCTGTACCAGGATTAGGTTTTAATTCTGTCTCCTGGAATGAGATCCACACTGCAGCCAAGGGAAACACACACACACACACACACACACACACACACACACACACACACACACACACACACACACACACACACACACACACACACACACACACACACACACACACACACACACACACACACACACACACACACACACACACACACACACACACACACACCACCACCACCCCCCCCCCTCCCTTTCTCTCAGATATGATCTCTCTTCGGTCACTAACCCAAAATCCCAAAGAGTCTTTTGAAATGAACCGTCTTCCTCAGTCTGTATTTCTGGTTTGGATAAGGTAACAGACAGGCTGTATCAACCATAAATATATACCTATAGATGCTGTGTTGGCCTTCCATAGGTCAACATTGCCGGTGGCATATTGGAGAGGCCAGGACTGGCCAGCATCCATAATACGAGTAAACCAGAGAGCTAGGGTAATGAATGATGGATAAAAAAAAAAAACATTACAATGTTTACATTTCTCAATTGATTTATTGTGCTGTGTTGCATTTTAAATTCATTATATTTTAAGTAAATACTATTTTGTACTTTTTTTGGCCGCTCCTCTATGGCTATTCGTCAATGGTATCAACAACATACAACTCCATCTTGTTTCCTGCCAGTAGTACAACTTCCTGCAGATCTTGGCTGCCTTCTTGACCGATTTCATCTGGAGACGTGTGTGTGTGTGTGTGTGTGTGTGTGTGTGTGTGTGTGTGTGTGTGTGTGTGTGTGTGTGTGTGTGTGTGTGTGTGTGTGTGTGTGTGTGTGTGTGTGTGTGTGTGTGTGTGTGTGTGTGGCCACGGGCGCAGTGGGGAAAGAAAGATAGGGACAGCCATACATTAACACACTATGACTCTCACAGTACGAAAAAGGACAGAGTGGGAGAGAGAGAGGGAGAGAGGGAGCAGATGGAAGATAGTGTTTAGAGACTTTCCCATTTAGGGGATTAAACCATGGCAGTGTTGACGACCCTTTAACTTTGAGAGGCAGGGTGGGGCCGGCTGGTTAGTGGCCCAGCCAGAAGCAGATGTCTGCTGGGGACAGCTCAGGTCTGTCTCACCCCCCCACCTCCATCCTCCTACCACACCGCCCCAAGCAGCCCCACCACCACCACTAGCAGTACCAGCAGTAAAGACACAACATAGCTCTGTCCTTGGGCGGGGGTGACCCCGAGGAATCATGCTGGCTGGGTCTCACACAGAGTCATAAAACACACAACAAATATACAAACACTTGCATGTATGTATTAATAGAAGCACACGGTCACACACGCACACACACACACACACACACACACACACACATACACACACACACACAGTGGGTGACTGGGTTTACATTTCGGGAGAGACAGGCAGGTACCTACTGCCCTCTAGTGGGCAGACAATACTTCCTGCTTTAAAGTGCAGCTAGATTTCGAACCCTTTAAGTTATTCGTTTTGGCCTGAGAAGTCTAGGTAGGAGGACGCGTTGTCCACATGTTAAAATCCTACAGCAATGTTTTCACTTATTTTAAACTAGTACAGTTGTTGTATTGATGAGTGTCATATTGAGCGAAGTTGTATATGAAATGTGTCACACACACCATGGCGTTATTCAATGAGGGTTGGAGAAGCTCAACCCTCTCTTAGGAGCGGCCATCATCATCATCAACCACTGCCCAGACGGAGCACCTCACATTCACACACACACTCACCTCACCTTCGGTGTCCCTTCGTCGTGACGCGGCACTTCGAAGTCATGAAAAGAACGGATCTGGAGTCTGGAGAATAAAACGTTGACAAACCGGTTGGCGGACAGAAACATAGACAAAACATAGGATTCTACACCTGTTCTCTCAAAATGGCAGCCTCATTAGAGTAACACTGATAAAATGGCATAAACTACTATGTGAAAGATCATAAAAGACAGGCCTATTACTCAGTTTAAGTTGACACAAAAATTATATTGGCTACATCACCCCTTTAAGACTCAAACTTCTTTTGATATTTGAGCAGTAAGACACGTTCTTAAGCACCTGTTTTAATGCAACCAGAGCACGGTAAAAGGGTTAGATGATGAAAACTGCCAGTCTAATTGGGAAAAAGCGCCTCTCACAAATGACATTTAAAAAAGGAGAGAATGAGGGTTTGAAACTTCAAATGGAAGTAATAAATATACCAAGCGGTTGATCCATTACGTCAGACTTTATCATCTGCTTCAGAACAAGTTTGTTTTTGATTAGCGCTATAATTGTGTATTAATTTGATTTAAATTCAATTGGACTGTTATCGCTAATTGTTTTCTTGGTACATCACAACATAATGGGGAGAATAATGACTTTCCAAAATAGATACGAATATAGATAGCGGCTTTGCTAAATCAATTAAAACTCATGAAGAGGTTATACGGATCAATGGCTGATAAGGATTGATTGGCAGTATATGTAGAGGTTACTTCACATTGCTTTTCCCAAGCACAAGCAGTAGTCCCATATAGGGTCTTGGTTTTAATTATGTAAATGCACCTTTGGTTAATTAGTTAAGTAGCTATTTAGTGACATGATGGTGTGTGTGTGTGTGTGTGTGTGTGTGTGTGTGTGTGTGTGTGTGTGTGTGTGTGTGTGTGTGTGTGTGTGTGTGTGTGTGTGTGTGTGTGTGTGTGTGTGTGTGTGTGTGTGTGTGTGTGTGTGTGTGTAAACTTGGCATGTTACCAAGGCAATGTACTGAGGAACTCCTACAACGAGGGGCAATTACTTATAGGACGCTGTGACACACACACACGCACACAAAAACGAGACCGTGTTTAAATTCCAACACCATTATCACAGTAGCAGCAACAGGCTTCAACTGTAGCTTTTAACAATAAAGTAGAAGATTCAACAGGGGTTTAAGACGACAAACTCGCTGTAGGAAGTGAGGAGCAGGGACGACACGCTAAAGCTGCGTTACAATTATACACGTTCATTGTATTGCATGGGAACTGGTTTCTAATAGGGCGTAACCAAGCAACCACTCCTCCAAACAATTAGCGTCGGATAGAACGCGATGGAGGGCTCTCCATCAAGAGGGCGAGGGACATTTAATTTCGACCTTGATGTAAATACTTGATGTAAAAAAAATGTATTCCGTTAGTCGACTCCACACCGTATCATATCTCTGAAAAACTCAAGCGTTGAACCTCTACCACTCTCCGGGTCATGCCCGAAACCACGACACCTGAGGCGTCAAGACTACGATTCAGCAACCTCGAAAAAAACAAATGTTGAACTTTACCTTGAGAGGACATCTTTCTCGATGCTTTCTGAATTTTCCAAGTCATCAGCCATCAAAACGTTGCGTTGACGCCTCCTGTTACTCCGAACCACATCGCCATGCGTCTGTACTTCCGCCTGGGCCAATTAACGTGTTTCTCGAACTTTCGCATAGAGTTTAATTGCAATCAAACCTATTTTGATAAACATTTTTCTTCTTAATGCTGTCGGCGATAATCCAGTTGTTTGTTGCCCACTTTTTTAACTGCCGGTAAATGTATGTTAATGTGTTAACGAGGATATTTTGACGCTCGACGAATTTGGAACCTGCGTCACGTGATGTGCTCTTAAAGGTGTGGCGTCTGGTGGAACCTAGCGGCGAGGTGGCAGATTGCAGCCACCTGAATACTAATATGGGGCAGGGTTAATATAATATAAGGACTGTACAGAGGAGCATCCTAAGGGTTTGGAGGCATTTTCATAACCAACCAAGATGGCTGCCTGTGATGTGTCACTCTTTTCGTCGAGCTGATTGGCTGTAGGTCTGTCTAATTGGTCTGTGCCGTTTGAAAAGCAACAATTAACTGAAGTTCCAGGCAATATGTATTTTGGAATTGGTGTGCCGATGTCATAGCTTACAAGTAAGATAGTGATTCTGATTGAATTAAAAACGCGTCCTTAAAGAGCTTGTGGTTTTTGTCTGTTCTGGACTGCTGCAGAAACAGCGTTGCAACATGGAAGAGGACCTGCTCCCTTTGTAGACATAAAGTGCTCACTGTAACACACGACGAAACACAAGGATGTCTATTGTTATGGGATTATATTAAGGAATATTATATTCCATTTCTCAAATTCTGCTTACTTAATTCTATACCCTTAATTCTACACTCGAGATTCTATGAGTGAATCTGCTTTTTTTAAACTTAAAACTAAAACTAAAACCCCCACTAAACTAAAAGAACAAAATGTTTTACATTTCACAAACCATAATTACTAAGATATATATCTTTACTATCGCTTCTTACATTTTACATAATTATTATTTTAACTAATTATGTCTACTTTTGAACATTGCTTTCTACCGCATTTGCCTATCATCTGGTGGCATATAATAACTGATCATTGATAGGTCTACACGCTAATTGAACAGATAATTTATAATTAGGGATCGACCGATATATCGGTCGGCCGATATTCACGGTTTTTACGTGTATCGGTATCGGCCGATACGCGGCTGATTTTCACCGATTTTTAAAAAAAAAAATTTTACTTGTTCTACCTCACCTGTTTTTAATATTTGTTAAATATTGTTCACCTACTTGTTCTTACTTGTTCTACTTCACCTGTTTTTACTATTTGTTAAATATTGTTTTTTATATTGAAATTCAATAAATGTTCCTTTAAAAAAATAAATTAAAAAATCGGCTCAAGAAAATCGGTATCGGCGTATCGGCTAAGGCTGATGAAAAAATATCGGTATCGTATCGGCCCTTAAAAATCGGTATCGGTCGATCCCTATTTATAATGGAATCCTAACTTGTTGCTCACGTAAGTACATCATTTAAGCGTGTATATTGACTATAAAGGCAATCTTATACGAGCGCCAGCGTACGGTGAATAAGGTGAAAAGCAAAGTGGCGTGTGTCCCTTTGGGACAATATCCCTGATTAATTCCCCAGGTGTGAAGTGTTGAGCCCACACACATACACACACACTGTGAGGCAGGCCTGAGATTGAATTAACATTTCTTAAAATGAAATCCCGACCATGACTTGTTGAGAGAGAGAGAGAGAGAGAGAGAGAGAGAGAGAGAGAGAGAGAGAGAGAGAGAGAGAGAGAGAGAGAGAGAGAGAGAGAGAGAGAGAGAGAGAGAGCGACAGCGAGAGAGAGAGAGAGAGAGAGAGAGAGAGAGAGAGAGAGAGAGAGCGACAGCGAGAGAGAGAGAGAGAGAGAGAATTAACAGCTGGCAGCTTTTTTTATTTTCCTCCCTCTGAGGCATCTTTAATTATTGCTCTGAAACGTCTCTCTCCCTCCCTCCCCATTCCTCTCAGGTCCTATTCAGCTGGACTATGCATTGAACTGGTGGCTCCTCATCGTCCACTCCTCCCTCTAGATCCCTCCTCTCGCCTCTCTTCTTTCCACTCATTCCCCCGGCTTCCTCCTCTTCCCTTTGCGGTATTCTCTCCATTTTATTTCCTACCTTCCCAGCAATCTCCTCGTCTCACCCCCCCTCTCTTCCCTCTCCCCTGTCTCCCCACTCCTCTGCGGGTCGACCACCGTCATGGCCTCCAAACCCTTACTGTGAAGGTTTCCTGATCCATCGCAGCGTCTGACTCTCCCCAGTGCTGCAATTAGGCACCAGCTCCCCCTGGTCCTCACCTCCTCCTCCTCCTCCTCCCCCCTCCTCCTCCTCCTACTCCGCCTCCTCCTCCTCCTCCTCCTCCTCCCCCTCCTCCTCCTCCTACTCCGCCTCCTCCTCCTCCTCCTCCTCCTACTCCGCCTCCTCCCTGCATCATGCGACCACAGGCAGATGAGCAGGAACAGCCTCCTATAGAGGCAATGGCTGTGACAGGGAAAGCTCAACTCCCTCCCGCTAATGCTAGCCACGGGGATGCTACTGTCGAGACGGGTTGAGAGGAGGTGAGCTATTCCGTGGGAGGTTGAATCAGGAAACAATCTCGCTATGAATCTAACCACACAGTGCCTGGGTCCCCTTCCTCGACCCCCACTGGGAGTTAATAATAGACTGAACAATAAAAGCCAACCCCCCCCCCCCGTTCTTTAAAACTTTGTTCAGAGCCCCCACAGAACCAAAGCAATGTATCGAGGGTGGGAAAGTGAGTGTGAAGAGCTGACGCTGTAAGTATGAACTTGTCACTCGCCATTATTGTTAAACTGGCGAGTCATCGTGATTCAAAGCCTAACAGGCGAGTGAGTTGCTTGCTCCTCGCATTTTATCTGAAAGACTTTTCGTTAAAATTGAATAAAAATGGTTAGAGACTAAATCAATCCATAATGATAGCGAGGATAACTCTGTCATGCTAACAAACATGGGCTTAAGAGTCCCACCCCCCCCCCCCCACCCTGAATCTAAGAAAGACCTTATAATCCGTTTATCTTGGTAAAAGACCACCATTTGCTTTTCAGGAGCACACAATTAGAACTGTCATTTGGACGGGTGAAAAGACTAGATGTTCACAAAGGATTAGAGAAATACGCGCGACAGTAGCCGCCGCCGTGGATGTGCTAAAGGCTAATTGTGCCTGAAATTAGATTTTTTGCGGGTGAATTAGCAGAGGGCAAGCCGGCAGAAAAATGAAAAGTAAAATGGAGGGAAAATGAGTATGAGTCACATACTGATAAGCACTCTAGCTGTCAGTGTGTCGGCTAGTCTTGCTCCAAGCTGCTGGCCTTCCCTTTTAAGCTACACACCACCCGTTTGCCCATTCATCGGACTGAATTCATAAAGCAAATGACATTTTCACAGGTTCAATCACTTGTAAAATTAGCATGAATACGTTTTGCATTCTTTCATTCATTTTCTTTTTACATTCACTTGGTGTTCTTTGAGAAGTGATTCACTAATTGTGTATTGGTTCTAATGTGCTAAATTAATAAGTCACCACAATCTGACATGACCTCAAAAATGCATGGCTCTCAACCAATTTAAGACAATGAATGATTGAGTATAAATCGACCGAGGACATAGGATTATAAATGCAATTGTTATTCACGTCTTACTGGAAGACCTATAGAAGCCTTCGGAAAAACTGTCAAAAGAGGAGGATAATAGGTGTGTGTGTGTGTGTGTGTGTGTGTGTGTGTGAAGAGGATAATAGGTGTGTGTGTGTGTGTGTGTGTGTGTGTGTGTGTGTGTGTGTGTGTGTGTGTGTGTGTGTGTGTGTTGAGCATGCAAATGCGATGATGGATGTAGCCGGTCTAATCCAAAAGGGAAACAAGAGAGAGAGAGAGAGAGAGAGAGAGAGAGAGAGAGAGAGAGAGAGAGAGAGAGAGAGAGAGAGAGAGAGGGGGGGGTCCTTGGTCTCTTTCAGACTAATGGAGCGATTACGAGCTCAGAGGGGGCGGCCATTTATTTGTTGTGTATGACTGGATGCACTTCATTAAAAAAAAAAGCAGTTAGTGTTATTCTTTTTTTATTCTGCTCTTTTCACAGGCTCCTCCGGACCTCTACAGAAACACAAAGACCCGTCACGCAGGGGCGAGGAGGAGGAGAGGTCCCGCCCCGAGCAGCCATAATCTTTCCCGTTCCCGACTTGAGAAATGCCCTCGAAATGGTTTCATAGAAGTAAACAAATAAAAATGAAACCATGCAAATGAGGATCACTAACGTTTTCCCGCGGTGAGTTCACATTTCTGTGTCGTCTTTGGAGACCCACATTAACTCACGCTCACCTGAACACTACCTTGATTCAGCAGCAGGGGTTTGTCGTAAGCTTGAAGTAGTATAGCGTCACAACACAACACCATGATCGTTGATGCAACACACACATTTTATAGTCTCTGGAGCTCACCTGGCTGCGCCCAGGTGAGCTCCATCAATGTCTATTGTTGAAATGACCACGCCCACAGTCACTGTGTTCACAGATTATCTAACCACGCCCATACTACAACAGTCACCGTGGCCATGCCAATGACTCACCTACCAACCATTGTTGGTGATTTTTTTAATTGAAACATGACAAGCATTGCTGGGGATTACGAACGGTCACCAATAATTACCTTTAAGAATTAGATTAGAACTCCTATTACCTCCCGACCTGTCATAGATGGATATCCATCAATCTATACATCCATGAATTGTGTAATGGAACAATGAAATGCTTTTATCGACACAGGACAACGCGGGCAGTACCCAGCTCAGCTCAAGGTTGAACCGTTGCACCCAAAACTGAGTTTTTCCTGTGAGTGAAACAGAACTTAAGAATCCATGAAAGAGTCATCTGGGACTGTTTCTCCCCCTCTGGTGTGACGTCAGCGCAGACACTCCCTGGCGTCCCCACCTCCAGGTCCATGACTAAACAAAGACGCAATAAATTGGTCGTCCTCTTGGATCAGAGCCTGTCTTTGGTTCACCCCCCCCCTCCCCCTCCCCCTCCCACCCATTCCGGGTCCAGATGAATAAAAAGAGTCCTAAGTTTGGAGCTGTTAAAAGTAATTGCCGGGCTGACACCTCTCAGGCCTCAGTGCCAAGACCAGCCGCCACTTCAGAATGTTAATGGCCGTCCTAATCCTGTGAGGTCAGCACTGAGCACTGCTGCACACACACACACACACACACACACACACATGCACACACGCACACATTGAATGGCTCAGGAAAATGCCCGCATATAAAAAAATAGATATATCGGACCCCAATACACACGGGAGTTTCTGGAAGCTTTCTCCCCTCCATCGTTGAGTCCCACAACTCACAGACAGAAGGTGTATGTATTTGTACTTCGGTATATCGATTCATTTCAGGGTAACAGAGGATATGAGGTTGGGCATAAACAGGAGAGTTGCAAGGATGTATATTAATCCTGGTATACTGTTATATCAACATAAAAAATGTTTTGTTCTTCCTCAAACACACAAACACGCAAACACACACCTGTTGGGACAGGAGCTCCGTCCCTTCCAACCATTGCTCACCCGCATTGACAGCAACTCACAAGAGACTACCATCACCGCCATGAGTACCCTGTGCTCGCGAGACACACCGCAGTGACTCCAGACTCTAGCTTCTCTCTCACCTTCGTTAAAGGGGACATATTATACCACCAGGTGTGAGTGGGATTAGGTTTAGAAGCCGTTTTGAAAATCTGCCCCATATGACATCACTAGTGGGCGTGTCTACCTAGATCTGTGCTGGATAGTTGAGCAACTTTTACTTCAGTCCACTGGGTAGGCTGGTAGACTGATCGATCCAGCACAGATCTAGGTGGACACGCCCACTAGTGATGTCATATGGGGCAGATTCCCCCCGCCCCCACCCACACACAGACTTCTTGAATTCGATTGGTTGATTGCCATTTGAATGATTGGCCCAGGCTTGCGCCAAGTGACATAATTTGCAAATGACTTTGGTTGGCACCGATTTAAACCAATTAGAAACAGCAGTTGCATGACCTGGTGCGGCCCTCTGGCCTTATTGATGAGATCAGGTTCCGATATAGCTCAAGGAAATAAGAATTAAATATAAAGAACAGAGTGAAGAAGACAAGAAACGCGTTGACCATAGCAACCCAGTCTTTAATCCCTATGATACGACCCACTGCGTTGCATTAGGTTTGGATACATAAAACATCAATTTGTTCGAGCAATTGATGTCAAACGAAGAAAAAGATAAAAACAATATACAAAATAAGACAAATATGTGCAAAACATTTACAAAGTGAGCCAGACATATGTACTGTGTTATGTACATTAGCTGTGTGGTGACACTGTTGAAACCTGCACTCTTTCAGTAGTTTAGCGTCTTGGTGTGGTGTGGTCCAGCTCCTATAAACTTATAATGTGAAGAACTTTGCTTTGTTTATTGCCCACTCCCTTTAAAGAAACCTCAACTAGAAAATCAACATAGAAACATTTCAGTATAGAAAAAAATGATAATTATTAATAGTCTACATTGATTCTTATTCAAGATGTATATAAAAAGAAAAGAAAAAATACATCCTCTATTTCTGCCCAAATGCATGTTATTATATAGATCATTTACATGAAGATTGATGAGCACATTAATCCTTAAACACTTTAGGAAAATTCTGACAACAATCCGAAAATGTTCCCAGGAGGACATCATTATCAGCTTTCAGCGGATCGAAGCAAACATTTCTGATGCAATGTTATTCAAGAGAGTAAATAAATTATCTATGGTCAACGGAGGAAGTCCATGATGAGTCAGGCTGTGCTATGACAAAGTCGCCTTCAATAAATAAAGGTCACATGCTTCACAAACAAAAATCTATTTCGCTGACGAAAAATGACAAATCCTGACTGCAAGCCTCTTAGTATACAACACAAATAGTTTATTTCACTATGCAATGACCACATTTTAAATACTGATTCTCACGTTAATACACCCGCGTCTACCTCTTTCACTCCTGCTGCGTGCGTCATCACAGTCTGATCATATTTTTTATTGACGTCTTTGATTTTATTTATTTTATACGCCAAAAACGGCTACGAACATGTGAACCGGGTTTCGAAAAATAGACCTTTTTTTGTTGCTGGTTTTCAGAGTGTAACAAAAGCCCTCAAACCCGTTTCCCCGAACCCTCGGCTTCAGAGAGGCCTTGAGCAGAGGAAGACCTCTCCCCCCGGTACAAAACCCCCCCGGAGCCGTTCTGAAGGTAAATACAAGCGGAGAGGTATGAAGTTGGATACACCCAGAGGGCTCGTTTATCTACACACAGTTTGGATGACAGCACTCCTCCGTCCTGTCGCTAGCTAGCTGCCGCTGCGGGATATGTTGCGCGCGCACACCGCCGCAGAAAACACAAACTCGAACGCGAACTCGCGGGCGGGAAGAGCCGGAGCGCCAGCTCTCCGGGCTCAGGTTGTGCGTGCGTTTGTGTGCGCTTGTGTTGTGTTGTAAAGTATCTGTGGTCCGTGTTGTCCACCCTGTACCCACAAACCATCAGCATGAGCCTCGGTCAGAGACGTCCTGTCTGCTGTGGGCGGCTGAGGTCCGGAGGGGTCAGGGGTCACAGGGGGGGGGGGGGGGGGTTAATACAGGCTGTCGGGGGCCTCTTCCGGGGGGAAGTGGGCCTGCAGCAGGTTCTCCATGTAGGACACGAAGCCGGTGCTCAGCGTGTAGTCCTCCGAGCCCAGGTGCTGCGGCGGGCGGGGCGGGGGCGACTGGGGCTCAGAGTTCAACGCCGACACCGACGCGAGCGTGGGGTCCGAGACCAGCGGGAACGGCGCCTCGATGCCGGCCGCCGCCGCCGCGACGGCCAGGGCGTCGCTCTGGTCCATGTGGGCCGAGTCCGCGAGGACCGGGGAGAGGCTGGGGGCGTGGCCCGCGAGGGGGAGGGGCGTAACACTGTGTGGGTCGTGGGTGGCGGTGGGGGAGGGAAGGCGGGGGGGCTGGACCAGAGGCGCCGTGGGGGTCACGGGGTGGGGGGCCGGCGGCGTGGGGGTCTTGGAGGGAAGGCAGCGGCGCTTGGCGGCCTGGGCGCCGTCGTCGTCGGCGGCGGGGTCGACGCTGGGAGCCGGGATGGCCTGGAACGGTAACAAGGTTGGTCGTTAATAACCCTGCCTCATGCAACCAGTGGAGGCGTGTTTAATGGCTCTCGACTGCTCCATGGGTGAGTGAGACTGAAGTGTAAAGAAAATGACATTTACGCCCCGGTTTTTCCACACGGTTCAGCATTTTCTCTCGTTTTAATGGATGACAAATTACAGAGGCGTGTTTTTTTATGTCAAGTCTCGGTGCAATATTGTACAGGCTAAAAAAAAAACGTGCCGTTCCAGGTTATTCTCGCCTCTGTGTACGAAGCGACAGAAAGGAAAGAAATTAAGAGAAATATTGAGCTGTTTTCAGATGCAGGGACCGCTTCGGGACGGACAGCGAGGCAAAACGACCCCCCCCCCCCCCCGAAACAAGCCCACCAATGCAAATCATACGAGGAAACAGGCCATGATACTGACCAGGCGGGCTCGGACCCTCTTGGGGAGCTCGTGTTGCAGAGAGTAGATCTCAGAGTGCTTCAACAGCAGCTGGCTCTGGTCCTGGAACTCCACCTGGAGGGAGCGACGGGTGGGGAGAGAGACCAAATTTAGGACAATCATTTTGTTATCCACCAGTGTAAAATACTACTCATGGTAACAATAGTGTGTGTGTGTGTGTGTGTGTGTGTGTGTGTGTGTGTGTGTGTGTGTGTGTGTGTGTGTGTGTGTGTGTGTGTGTGTGTGTGTGTGTGTGTGTGTGTGTGTGTGTGTGTGTGTGTGTGTGTGTGTGTGTGTGTGTGTGTGTGTGTACCTGGTACTGTCTATTGACGTGTGACTTGACGAAGGAGGCGTTGAGGACGTTGCCCTCGGCCGTGTGGACCACCATCAGCTCCCCCGTCTCCGGGGGTCCGCCGGCCAGGCAGTCGTGGCTCTGGGAGGAGGAGGTCCCAGGAAAGGGGAGGGACGGAGAGGAGGAGGGAGGTAGAGGAGGAGAGCCCAGGGAATGGAGAGGGACGGAGAGGAGGAGGAGGGGGGGGAGGAGGAGGAGAAGGAGGAGGTCCCAGGAAAGGAGAGGGACAGAGAGGAGGAGGAGGAGGAGGAGGAGGAGGAGGAGGAGGAGAGACAGAGGGAGTGGGACAGAGAAGGGACAGGAGGAGGAGGGGAGGAGAAGAGGGGAGGGGGAGAGCAGGAGTTAAGGGGAGAGGAGAGAAGGAGAGGGAACGGGGGAGAGGAGAGAGGAGTAAGGGATGGAAGGAGTAGGAGAGACAAAAAAACTTGAGATCAGCTATGAAGCAAAACGACAATAATCATAAAACCTTGCACGTCAGTCCCATCCGCATCAACACCAACAATAATCCATTAACATGAACAAATGAAACGCGTTTTAATGGCATATGGATGCGCCATCCCGATCTTATGACAGAACGGGTTTATAAGCAGCGTAAATCCGTCTAAAAGGGTTGGCACATCGGAGTCTTGCTCAATAAACTGAACTAAATCACAAAAGATACATGAATACCTCTAAAATAGTCGCTCAATCAAATACGCAATACCGTTTTTATTAACCTTATTCCCTAAAGTACCAATGTCGTTTCCTATTTGTAGCACGTCTAAAAAAACAAAACAAATGTAATAATGTTGATAGAACGCAGCACTGCGCACAAAAGCAGAAGGGCTGGGTTTCAGTATCGGACTGTTTGCGACGTGAATCACTATATCGCGTCATTTGGGCTTCACAAACGGCGTCCCACTCTGATGTCTCGACAGCCAGGGGGAAACTACAGCCCCCGGGGGTGGGGGGGGGGGGTGATGGACGGGGAGGAAGACCCACCACCACGTTCTCCGGATGAAGGTTGTCGCAGTAGGAGCCGTCGTCAAAGTTGACCTCGTAGTAGGTCTGCGTGGCTGCACCAATCACAGTGCAGTGGTAGTACCAGCCGTCGCTGCTGCGACCAATCACCCGCTGGCCCACGGCGGGCCCCTTCGGCCCCTTGAAGAGGATGGCGGTCTGTCGGTGGGGGGGGGGGCATCAGAGGCGACAGTGAGCACAGGAAGTACAACTGGGTGGAGCTACAGTGTCATGGTATTACTGCCGTTTTTATTGGTATTCAAGACCCTTTTATGATTAGGAGGAGGATCAGGGCTATAATTATTATTATTATTATTATTATGTTATTGATTGATTCATTTAAACACATTATTAATGCCTGAGCTATTTAATTCAACAATCAATCATGGAGAACAAATATATTACAAATATCTTTGGAGCAAAGTACACTAACCAATCAATACCTCTGTGCGGTTATAACCAATGCACCGGCCTCTTTTAGTAAACATAGCCCCTTTAAAGGGGTCATAGGTCAAACCCAACTCGCCTTCTCCACAGGACTCTGGACCTTGTGCTTGTGGCAGGTGACGGACACGAGGTAGGGCCAATCGGCGGGCTTGATGACCACGCCGGCGATGTGTGCGCACGTGACGTGGAAGGAGGTGGAGCAGTTGTCGTGGGTGCACTGGATGCAGGCGCCCGCGTTGGGCTTGTCGCTCTGGGTGTAGCAGTACACGCACTTCTGCAGGGACGGACAAAGAAGACGACGAGGGGGTCAGTGCGAGTGCGTGGGTCAGGGTCTGGGGGGGGGGGATGCAAGGATTCAACTTCAATTTTATTTGTATAGGCCTCAATCACCAATACAGTCTCAAAGGGCTTAACAGGCTAAATATTTATGACATGGGGAGTGCGGTGTCTTCACCAAAACCTCACCTCACCCTAACACCACAGCAGCCAAGGAGAGATCGCTTGACTACCTACTGCACTACTGTCACACAAAACGATTTGTAGGCGAAGGACGCAGCAGTGTTTGAAACTCTACCCTGCCGCTTTGTTGTCCGAGGAGATTTGTTAGGCTTCCGTGGAGCGGATGGAAGACGACCAGCTTGGAAAAGCGTTTAAGCTAGCAGACTGCTTGTGTTTTCATTGTGAAACATTGTGTTTTATAGTATCGTCGACAAAAGTGAACATGGAAAAGATCACCGACACTTTGTGAGACCGAGACAGAACCGTTCTCAACCGCACTTAGCCTTCAATGCCATTCTTTACCAGTGGGAACCCATCCCCTCAGCCTAGCAGTGTTAACGTCTTCCCCTACCGGTTGAGCTACACAGGGCCACACATGACACAGAGGCCGGGCGAGGTCCACATCCTTGGAGAGCTGCCCCAAATCGAGAACGTCTGGGAGAACGTCCCCCCCCCAAACCTTCGTTCTTCAAAGAACACCTCATTTGCATTCATTTCCATTCATCAACGTCAGATAAAACACGATTCATATGTTCCGCACGCACCTGCCGCAGACACAAGCACGCACGGGCGCTGGTTTCCACGGTGAAACAATGGGGGGGAAACGGGGACTCGGGTGACAGCAGCCTCCACTCTACCTGCTCAGAGTCCCTACACACAGACACGAGCATACTTTCTCCGGCGGGATAGTTTCTGTCACCGTCGGTAGTTCCCCGTCTCTAGTCATCTGTTTGGGGGGGAGCTCACAGCCGTCATTGCTATTCTTAAAACCTAGACTTTTTCTTCAAATTCCGAGCCATCCCAACGACACCCGCACCAACCTTCCATACGAACACACCGATATTCAGATACTAGTTAGCATTCCTGCAGCGGTGTTGTGTTTACCTCCTCCGCTTTGCCGTCGAGTCAGGATATAATATAATATATACGTGTGGGAGAAAATACAAAAATTGCATTACCAGCAAGGATGTATTCTGCTGACTGAAGCACGCACACCCACGATGTAAAGCGCATCGGGTGTCCTGAAAGGCGCTATATAAACGAACAAACCAATTCATTAAAACCCTTCAGTGTGTGTGTGTGTGTGTGTGTGACCCATTTCGGTTGAAGCTACAACAACAAACGGGGGAGAAAAAAGTGGATCCACACGAGTCAGAAGACGACTCACCAGAACCGCTTGCACTCGGTCGGGCTTTGCAGTCGAAAGCACTCCGACAAGGCGAGCCGACTGAACACTTCTAGAACATAGATGCTCTCATCCCCTTCTCCCTGCCTCTGAAGAGGGAGTCTTTGGGCTGCGTACCACTAACAAGTCTCTCTTGAATAAAAAAAAAAGAGCTGAATGGGCTCGCCCAAGCATCAGCCACTACAGAGACTTTCCCGGCGTGCTGTGAAAACATGCTTTTTCATCCCCGGGTCTGAACTGCGGCTCCGATTCATATACAGATTTGAAAATAAGGGCCCCTCTCATCTCTGACGGTAGAGATTCAAGAGATCTGCTGCCACCGGTCTCACGCCACCATTGAGACGCTCTCCTATCAAGTTCCATTTGTAGCCACACTCTCTCCTTCTCCTCCACCGCCGTCCCCTCCCTCTCTCCCCTCCCTCTCTCTCCCCCTCTCCCTCCCTCCCTCTCTCGGTCCTCAAAATTGGGGTGTGAAGCGTGAGAAACACGCTGCGTTATCTGAGGAGTGGGATCATGACGGCAGGCACCCACTATTCCCAGTAGGACCAGAAGCAGACTCGGCAGTTCCACCGGCCTAACAAATACGCGTGTCCCGTGTACGCGTGTCTCCCGCCGTGTCTCTCTCTCCTTCCCATCCCCAGCACACTGAACGCTGCAACGGTTCCACTCTATTGTTTGGTGCATTCCAATGGTTGCTTATCCACTGTACATCATCGTTTGTCTGTCTGACACGGCCCCCACACCTCGCTGAGGGCTTTCATCTAACAGCCTCTCTCTCTCTCTCCGTCTGTGCCTCTCACGGTCTTTCATTACTCAGTCACACACACACACACACACACATTACATTCAGAGCAGCCACAGCAGGAGCGCCGGGAATGGGGTTTGATACGAAAATAAAAATTCTTTATTAAAACGTCCATACTCCATTTGGGGCGGAGGTGACGGAGGAGAATGTACGACAGAGCCCCTCAGCAAGGCCCCTGTGGGCGAAGTCTCCCTGCCAGGCTGACGGCTAATTGACTCTTCTCGCTGGGGAGGTTCAGACGGGGGGGAGGGGGGGTAACAGGCACAGCCGCAGAGGAGCAGGGGAGAACAGAGGGAACTGGCAGGTGTCACTTTGGAGTTTGGGCGTTTTGCCACTTTTCATTTGTTTGTCGCGTGCTTACTTCCCCCCGGCGGCTTTTTTGTCATTTCCTGAAATCAGCGCTAGACTTAGCTACCAGAGTGCTCTCAGATAACAGAAGTCGCACAATGGGTTGGAGTCCTGCCTCTGATTGTGCCCAGTCGTCTGTATCATGGCAACAGGCTTCAACAAAGACGGACACAAACCGGTGCCCTCCGGTTCTTTAAAATGGGACCGTTCAGAGGGAGAGGGCGGGGTCCGATTTCTCGTAGCTGGTGTGACAGAATGCCAGGGAGCCTGCTGCTCTCTGAAGAGGAGGAGGAGGAGGAGGAGATGAGACCAATAAAGAGGGAGGAGAAGAAGGAAAGAAGACGAGGAGAGAAAAGAGAGCAAGGAAGTGAGGGAGGAAGGGGGAGAACCTAAACAGGCGGCAACAATGTGAAAATTTCATGGCGCCCACGGGATCGATGCAGTTCATTTGGCACAGCGAGAAGTGACAGCTGATTATTCTGCCGCTCTGCTCCACACATCTATTTCTACAAAACTACCAGCCGTCCCTCCGTCTATCCATCCATCCAGCCGAGAGAGCGTGTGGCAGGAGGACTGACCCACAGAGAGGTGTCGGGAGAGACACACAAGCATGAATGAGTGGCTACGTGAAACGTCGGGGAGGAAGTGAGGGGGAACAAAAAGCACGCAAGTGAAGAAGCAAGTGAGGGAAAAACTGTGGGGTGGAGGAGGAGGAGGAGGAGGAGGAAGGAAGGAAAGAAAGATTGATAAAAGAATGCTAGTGTTGCTATGGATGATGTGGAAGAAGACCATAGCGTTAACATTAACAAGAGCACAGTTATGCTAAAACCAGGCCAGTAGACACCCCCGACACAACTGTCAGAGTGCTCGGCCAAGACAGCAACACCAGTAGGTGGACATTTATCGTTTGTGTTTGATTTCCATGTGAGTCGCTTAGGACACTGCTGTCGCCAGAGGGACCCAACATATGACACGAACCGGTCTCAGCCCACCCACATCCTCGTTGGTGGAACAGCGTGTAGATCTGATGGTTTGCATACAGAAATAAAATGATGCAATAAAGCGCTCTCCTCCTCGTGTTTCCGATGGTCCCAGTCCATTGAACCCTACACTGCATCAATTAAACATCAAGAGCGTCAGGCCTAATCCTTTCAGAGTGCCCCCCATAAAAACAACGGACCGAACTCGTTCATTAACAACCACTCAACCCAAACGTCATTAGTACCATACACTTAGTTTCAAAGTGAAAGACAATGGAGATACATGTCGGGCAATGAGCGCGTGTGCGTTGCGTTTGGCTTCACACTGAAGGACGTCGGGAGTCGCACCCGGCGCCTCTCGAACTCACCAGGCTCTTGCGCGTGTCCGGGACGGCGCTGACGTCCACGGGCTCCCTGTCGATGGCGTTGACGAAGCGCGCCTCGGCCACGGCAATGGCACAGATGACGTGGACCCACCTGGCACAGGGGAGGGGGGGGGGGGGGGGGGCACAGTTCGCAGTGAGGATGGTTATGAGGTCGCAGCCCATCTGGGCTTACTAGACGGCACGAGCTGACTTGTGGAGCGTCATGTAGTTGTATTATCTTCATCATCATCATCATCATATTTTATCCTCCGTGTGCCTCCACTGTCACCATGATCTTTGGTATGTTTTGAGCTGGGGACATTTCGCTCCAAACTATTTTCATTGAAATGATTAATTATCGCGCCTTTTCCTTATTCGGACCATCTTCATGTTGAATCTATACGGGACCCATCATGTTTGTGGTCATCGTTAGCGGTGTGGTAAAGTATGTTTTCCCAGAGTACCGTGTGTAACGTGTAACTGGGTGGGCCTGTGTCTACCTGGGTGAGGCCACTCACCTGTTGTCTACCGTTCTCTTCAAGGCTCCGCCCCTCAGGTTGCACAGAGAGCACTCCTATACATCATGAGGACAATTCATCAGACAGATTATCGTTACTTATTCAGCCGCAGAAATAGGCTTCCGACCAGTCGCCTCTAAAAGGAAAATAGGTCGATCTAAAGGCATCTAAACACTGTAAACAGTACTATCTGCCTCCAGACGTTATGAGGACCTGTGGCTGTGTGTTGACCCGTGTTGGGACTCCCACTGTCCGGCCGTTATTCATCCCAGCCTAGCTAAAATGCACAGATGTTTAAGGAGGAGGTGTTTTAAATTGAATTAAGTATGGCCGTTAATTACACCATTATGTATTTTTTCACTAGTTTCAAGAGACACCACCCACCCCCCGTTTCAGGGATGGAAGCCAGTCAAGCAGAGAACTTTAAGTGCGGACACTGTGCTGATTCACTGCTTTCCCCCCAACATTATAGACAGGGCTCATTACATTTGCTCATTAGAAAAACATTAGATGGATATGCATTTCTCCACTCATTAAATAGGACTCACATAATATGCATTCAAAACATCGAAGAATACAATCTTTTCATCCTTTGAGGTTTGGTGGAAGAACTGAGTTCAGGTACTGTGTTGTGATGTCACAGGTGTGACATTAGGGAAGTTGTTATGATGCCACATAACCAAGTTGAAGTTCCTTTTTGTGACGTCACAAAACTGACTTTATGGTTGGTGTGGTGATGTCGCGTGAAAGTTCACGTTAAGGGGTTGTGACGTCACAAATTATTTCGGGTTAGGAGTTGTGCTTTCACAAAATGGTTCACGGTTAGGGGTTGTGAGGACACAAATGGGTTCAGGTTAGGCGTTTTGATGTCAGGTTAAAGTTCACGGTTAGGGGTTGTGATGTCACAAATGGGTTCTGGTTAGGGGTCGTGATGTCACAAATGGGTTTGGGGTTTTAGGTTGCGACGTCACAAATTAGTTCAGGGTTTGCAATGTGACAAATTAGTTCAGGGTTTGTGACGTCACAAATTAGTTCAGGGTTTGTGACGTCAGAAATGACTTTGGCTATGAGGTTGTGCTGTCGCCGTGCTGTGTGATGCGTGTGTGTATGCGTGTGGGGTGGACTCACCACTGCCCAGGCCTCGGAGGCACACCGGGAGCAGGTCCAGGGGCTCTGGAGCATGTCGGGCTTGACGCCATAGCAACCTGCCAAACACAAACACAGAGCTCACCACCGACACAGCAGCTGCAGTACACCGAGTTCATACATGGGATTAGAAAGGCGCCTGCACTCGTCAATCAAGAAGAGCAGTGGCCCGGCACGTTGGAATAGAAACCAACGCAGTCAGCCAAGGTCGAAATCGTTATTCCATCCTCATTCTATTTTTTTTTACCCATTAAAACCTCATTGTCTGTAAATCAACGGCATTGATCCCGATCGGTCTGATTGAGGATGGGGGAAATATTTCGAAAGAGAGGCTCCGAGGTAGGGAGACGTTTGGGACGAGGTCCTGTTTAAATGACTCCAGCATGTCCAGAATAAATCTAGGTGGACACGCCCACTTGTGATGTCACTAAAAGACAGGAAAGGGCAGCTTTAAATGACCTGCATGTCAAGGCCCGGCTCAGAGGAACGAGTGGACTAGGGTGTACGGTTCCATACGGTGGGTCTACTCCCTGGTGTGGATTACGTTCCATACGGTGGGTCTACTCCCTGGTGTGGATTACGTTCCATACGGTGGGTCTACTCACTGGTGTGGATTACGTTCCATACGGTGGGTCTACTCCCTGGTGTGGATTACGTTCTATACGGTGGGTCTACTCCCTGGTGTGGATTACGTTCCATACGGTGGGTCTACTCCCTGGTGTGGATTACGTTCCATACGGTGGGTCTACTCCCTGGTGTGGATTACGTTCTATACGGTGGGTCTACTCCCTGGTGTGGGTAACGTTCTATACGGTGGGTCTACTCACTGGTGTGGATTACGTTCTATACTGTGGGTCTACTCACTGGTGTGGATTACGTTCCATACGGTGGGTCTACTCCCTGGTGTGGATTACGTTCCATACGGTGGGTCTACTCACTGGTGTGGATTACGTTCCATACGGTGGGTCTACTCCCTGGTGTGGATTACGTTCTATACTGGGGGTCTACTCCCTGGTGTGGGTAACGTTCTATACGGTGGGTCTACTCCCTGGTGTGGGTAACGTTCTATACTGGGGGGTCTACTCACTGGTGTGGACCTGCAGGCAGCAGGAGGAGCAGCGCAGCAGCATGCTGGTGCCGTCCTCCCCGATGTTGGAGCTGGCCGGGAGCGGCTCCGTGTTGGCCGCCACGGCGCTGAAGCACATCTCCGGCACTAGGGGCCGCGTGTGGCAGCCGTGGCCGGGGAGGGCCGGGGCGCTGGGGTCCGAGTGGAAGAGCTCCTTGGCGGGCTGCAGGGGGGGGGGAGAGAGAGACCATCCCGCGG
Source organism: Gadus macrocephalus (assembly GCF_031168955.1). Lineage (NCBI taxonomy): Eukaryota > Metazoa > Chordata > Actinopteri > Gadiformes > Gadidae > Gadus > Gadus macrocephalus. The sequence goes on from NC_082393.1 coordinate 3,993,694, forward strand.
GTTAAAGGAAGGCGGGGGCTTCCCTGTGTGAGACGATGGCGCACGGGGAAGGGGCGAGACGATAGGCGCCCTAGGAAGCCGCAGGGAAGGGCGTGTTAACGGAATGATACAACACATACATGTTGTCGATTTGCTCTTAACACCGTACAATACATTTACGTTTAGCTGACGCTTTTTTCTAAAGCGACTTACAACAGGTAGTCTTGTCAGAAATGTCGCTACCAGTGGAGCTAGCCTCGACCTTATGCGTGTGCGCCTCGGCCTTAAGGCCGATTCATAACCTCCGGAGCCGGACGAAATCCGTCCGTCCGTACCAAACGTCGTCTCCGGGACTACCCTTCATACCTCCGTCCGGATCAGCGTTGTTATGGATGTTACGCAATACATCGTCTAGAGGGCAGTGACTGTCGTTTCACAAATGAACGGCATCGACAATCGCAAACATGGCATCTGTAGAGATGGTTTTGCTTGGTGTCATCCGAAATCGGCAAAAAAAAAAAAAGTGCAAAAAGTGTAGGCCTAGGCGGCGGTGGCATGTGACACCCCTCACCAACCCGCAGATTATCTCCTCAAAATGTTGTTCAATGACCAGTTACAACTCATTGCCACAATAAAATAAATAAAAAGGTCAGTTATATAGTATAATATAAGTATAAAACGTTAAATACAATATATATACATATCAGATATTATACTACTCGATCTATTTTCTCGAATGGTCTGCTTTCTGACTCTATACTGCCGCCTGGATTTCCGATGGTATTGCTCCGTTTCTCCCGGAGCACTCCGGATTCGTAAGCTCAGAGGCGATGGACCCATTGACGGACGAAACACCTCCGGGAACCGGACGAAACGGTCCGTATCCGTATTTACCGTAGGGTGTGAATGGGCCTTTAGTGTTTTACATTACTGCGAGTCTGCCTCTTTTAGAAACAGTGCCCCCGAGTGGGATTCACACCTTTATTCGCTACAAAATTGAACTACACCGGTCCTGTGAAGGTTATTCAAGCATGCATCTATAGGTGTTAAGTTTCTCACTTTGTAAGTTGTCACGACCCTAACGAGGGGAGCCTAACGAGCTCATTGACAACCCCTGAGCTGGGCTTATTTAAGTAGACGTGTGAGCCCAGTGTCAGAGTTGTTCTCCTTTGGGAGTCACCACTTATTGTTTGTTCCTTTGGTCTTTTGGTTTAGTTGTATCCTAGGTATGTTTACACCTTACAACACACTACACCCATACACTTTTACGTACACACACACTTACATCACCGACTAGATTGAATACACACGCCATACCTTATGTTATGCTATATTCACTTGGTTATAATAAACCTTTTTATTAACAAACTCGGTCAATTGTGTGCGTCTCCCCTCTTTGCCACAACCGCCACGGTCGGCTTGGACAAGGTCCAGTAAAATATTGTTTAATTTGAACCCTCTTAAAGTGAGGAGGCTTAGCGGTCCTACCTTGGTGTAGGGGCAAAAGAGTGAGCAGACGGCGCAGTAGGGATCCAGGTTGGCCACGGCCGCGTTGAAGGCCTTCTCGGCCAGGAAGTTTGGTGAAGATTGGTTCTGCCACAGGTGCTCGTTCTTCTTCATGTCGCCCTCTAGTGGCATGGTGGGGGATAGCTCTGAGAAACACAGGGGGGGGGGGGTTCAAGCATGAGTCGAAAGCTCTATATCTAACAACTACATCTCTGGACTAATGGAAAGTGTTGCAATGGAAAATATGGGGGATATTACACCTGCACTTTATAAATATATTCACTGCAGCCATTGACTTGAAAAATATCGGAGTACTCTATGGAATGATTTATTTGAGTCCACTTTGTCCCACTCCCACTGTTAGTAAACCTGTTAAGTCTACAAATTGGTTGGTAAGGCCTGAGCAGAAAAGTGTAGGTCAACTGTAGGAGAGAGAAGGACATGGAGAGAGCAAGAGCGAGAGACACACATGAAGGAGGTTGATGAGACGGAGCGCGAGAACTAATAAAAAGGAAAGCGAAAGAAAGAAGATCGATGAGAGTGAGGGGAAAGAGGTATAGGATGAAAGAAAGGCATCCATTATAAAAGCATGAGCTTCGCCACCCCTAAAACGTTGGCTGTGGACAGCGGGTTTACACTGGGGGCAAACATGGAAGCCAAGGAGGGGGTGGGTGAGATGAGAAGGAGGCCAACAGTAGGATGGGACCATCATGTCTTCCCAAACATCCAAGATACAGCCATTGATTTTTAGACCGATGCTTATGATCCAAACGTCAATGGCACGCTTCAGTCTGGTACTGTATGACTTTTAACCTGTAAACTGATGTTTTAACATGCGCTTCTATTGAGTAAATGTGTGGATTTCTTTGATGGAGGGGGATTATGAAGAAGAAAAAGAAAAATCAATGGGTGTGACTGGGTTAGGAAAGACCGATAGAGGCACGGACAGATGGAGAGGCTGTAAGATGAAAGCCCTTATCGAGCGAGTGTGTGTGAGCGTGTATGGGTTTGTGTGCGTGTCTGACCTTCATCACTGGAGTGCTCTTGTTTGACGATGGAGAGAGGCGAGCGCTTTGGGGGCTTGGTGAGGGGGTGACGTCTGCTCTTCATCTTGGAGTAGGACGGCTGGGGGCGGGGGGGGGGGGGTCACAGGGACACATCACAGAGCTGCTTTAGTCTTTATTCAACACGACCACAGAGACGCACAGGAATAGCCCTTATTCACAGAGTGGTCGTTAGCTAGGGGGGGGGAAACCATGACAACGATGATGGAAACACATTCGCTGCTGCCTGGTTGGTGAAATAGAGCTGGAAGGATTGGATGTTTCTCTACCTGGGCGCCGGGGTCCATAGTAGTCTCCGTCTTACAGGCGTGTAGCGTATCGTCCGCGGGGATCTTGATGCCGGCCTTGGCGAACTGCTCAAAGGCCTCCTCGAAGGTGTTGATGGGTATGGCTTTGGAGTACGACTTCTTCGGACGTCTCTGCTTCTTCTTGCCCGTCTCTTCGGTCGGGTGAAGCGTCGGGACCGAGGGCTCTGGACACAAAGCAGGAGGGAGGGGGGGGGGGGGGGGGGGGGGTTAGTGACGAATGAGGGGAGGGATGGCTGGAGTAAACACGGAACCAACGACCCCCTTGAAGGCCCCTTTAAACATGAAACGTAAAATAATGCTGTCGATTGTAGGATAGACCACATAACAAAGACATGCATCAAAGCTGCCGTTGGCTCGCGTGTTAGATGATGCATTAATCAAAAGCATCCACACAGAACTGAACTATCCTTCATTAACGTGATTTAATTTGTATCTGACTTTTTTCCGTCTGATTAGAGTGTGATTAGCTACACCTTTACAAGCCGTTTTGAAAATCTGCCTCTTCTGAAATCACAAGTGGGCGCGTCCACCTAGATTTGTATCGTATAGATGAGCAACATTTGCTAAATTCCACTGGGTAGGCTGGTAGACTGATCTATCCAGCGTACATCTAGGTGTAGGCTGGATAGACCACACGCCCACATGTGATGTCAGAAGAGGGCTATTTTCAAAAACAGCCTGAAACTGCTAATCACACTCGCACCTGGTGGTATAATATGTCTTCTTTAAACATGAAATGTAAAAGAATGCAGTTGATTATAGGAACGACTGCAGAGCAAAGACATGCATCGCATCAAAAATGCCATTGGCTCGCACATTCACAGTTCAAACTGTCCTTTTATCAACGTGATTTAAATAGAACCTGAATTAATTAACTTTAAATAAATAAGAAATAAATCGTTCATTTCAACCAGGGTCCTGTACTTTGTGTGTGCGTGTGTAGGGGGGAGCGTTGAAGCCCCCCCGCCTCTCGAGATGACGCCTCCCCTCACCTTCCTCGTCCTCGTCCCCCGGGGGGGCCAGCAGGGCGGCGGCGGCCCTCCTGGCGGCCTCCTCCTTCTCCTCCTGCTCCTCTTGCTCCAGGGCCACCAGGGCCATCATGGCCTCCCGGGCCAGCCTCTCGTCGCGGAGCTGCCGCCGCTGGGCCTCGTGCTCCTCCACCTGCCGCTGGTACTCCTCCGTGTCCAGCTCCACGCCCTCCTCCGTCAGCACCTTCACCTCGCCCACCTTCAGCCGGCGGAACTGGCTCTTCCTCAGCAGGGCCCTGGGGAGGAGGAGGAGGAGGGAGGAGGGAGGAGGGAGGAGGGAGGAGGTTGAGGAAGAAGGCGAGGGGGGAGGAGGGAGGAGGAGGAGGGAGGAGGAGGAGGGAGGAGGAAGAGGGAGGAGGAAGAGGAGGAGGAAGAGGGAGGAGGAGGAGGAAGGAGGAGAGGGGGGAGGAGGAGGAGGAGGAAGAGGAGGAAGGAGGCGATTGGGGAGGAGGAGGAGGGAGGAGGAAGGAGGCGAGGGGGGTGGGGGGAGGAGGCAAGGGGGGAGGAGGAAGAGGGAGGAGGAGGGGGGAGGAGGAAGAGGGAGGAGGAGGAGGAAGGAGGCGAGAGGGGGGAGGAGGAGGAGGAAGAAGAGGAAGGAGGAGAGGGGGAGGAGGAGGAGGAAGGAGGCGAGAGGGGGGAGGAGGAAGAAGAGGAAGGAGGAGAGGGGGGAGGAGTAGGAGGAAGAGGAGCAGGAGAAAATGATGAGTGAGTATGGGTGGTTTTACATCAAGGGACTAAGGAGTTCTCTCCGTCCAAGAAGACTGACTTCTGGAGGCGGAGAACAATCAAAGTTACATAAAACGCAGAAATAAAAACAGAATCAATCAATTCAATACAAATAAAACATTAAAAAAGTTCATGCTATAGCTGGAATGTTTAACCACCATCGTCGAGTGTTTTAATTCCTTATTGCATAATAAAAATGTTGCAATCAAAAAACTCATTGGTGATTGGGTCACTCTGGTGTCACTTTTAGAGCAACACCAACCCAGCCTTTTGACCCGCTTAAGAACGGAACCCCATTAACGTCGTCGGTGGTCGACATTGACCCTTGACCCCGTGCCCGGCTCACCTCCGCAGCAGGTTGGCGCGGTGGGCGACGCGACGCTGCCTCCACTGCTCCAGCTGGGCGCTGTCCACCTCGGTGGGCTTCAGGTGGTCCAGTACCGTGGTGTCCTTGCCCTGCTTCCACAGCTCGTAGCGCTCGGGCTGCAGGCAGCGCACGAACACGTCCATGGAGATCTTCACCATGTCCTTACGGCACGAGCACTGTGGGGGAGGAGGAGGAGGAGGGTCAGTCGTGTCTGGGCCACTTTATTCCCACAGCGCATAGGACACACACACACACACACACACACACACACACACACACACACACACACACACACACACACACACACACACACACACACACACACACACACACACACACACACACACACACACACACACACACACACACACACACACACACACACTTTTATTCGCCCGCGTTGCGCCATATGTTCAATTACCGGGAACATTCTTCGGCTCCCGGGCCCGGCGAGAGTGGGGGGCAGGGAGAGAGAACAGGGAATGGGACACGAGAGACAGGGGAAGGGAAGGAGAGAGAGAGGTTGTTGCCTCCCTACACGTCGCTAGAAGACTAATCTCCGTGGTACATTTCATCTGGCCGGCCCACGCCACTCCAGAGACACACACGCACACCGACAGAGACAAGAGTGAGAGGGTAGACGGATGCTGGGTTATGGTGGCTTTCGATATAAGAGTGAGGGCGGGGAGCCGCACACACACACACACACACACACACACACACACACACACACACACACACACACACACACACACACACACACACACACACACACACACACACACACACACACACACACACACACACACACACACACACACACACACACACACACACACACTTTTTCATTACCCCACCGAAGCCCATATGATCCGCTTCTTTATGAAACTATTAAGCGGTTATGGAGACGTTTGCCATCCTCGAGGGGTGCGGGAGACTTGCGCTTTGTTATTATGGGATATAAACTTCATAAGCTTTGCAGGGAAAGGGGAGGAAAACACATTAATCGAAGCAGACAAAGGCCCAGCAAACAGAGAGGCCTCCGGAGCCAGGCAGCCCAATGAGGCCTGAAGTATAGCACAGCTCCTAATGAAGCCTAATGCCAACAGGCCTGCTCACACTAATGGCGCGTTTCCACTGCAGGGTGCGGAACGGATCGGATCGCAAAGGTGCGGGTCGGGTCGCGTTTCCACCGCCAAAAGTGGGCGTGACCCGGACTTTGCCGTACCCGTTCCGGCCCCGTTCTCGGGACTCCTCCGTTGGGGTACTGCAAACGAGACGAGACGCCTGAAAGGGTACCCTGGAATTCTAGCTACACCCCCCCCTCCGTTGATTGGTCGACAGAATCGTCACTTCCGGGTGACGCGGGGATAAAAACTAACGAACAGTAGCCTCGAGGTATTATTCTTTACAATTAACATGTCGCATAAAACGCTTGCTTGGGCGAACAAGGAGGTGGAGACGTTCGTCTGCATTCTTGGGGAGGAAGACGTTTTTACGATGTTTACGTAGCTGCTGCGGCGATCGACATCCGGCCTACCACAAAGGGTACTGTCGGCAGTGGAAACGCGACCTCGGAACTGAGCTGGGCTATACCGCCCCCTCCCTACCGCACCTTTGCGATCCGATCCGTTCCGCACCCTGCAGTGGAAACGCGGCATAACAGGAACAACTGAGCTAACCGCTAACAGGCCTGATCACACTAACAGGAACAACTGAGCTAACCGCTAACAGGCCTGCTCACACTAACAGGAACAACTGAGGTAACTGCTAACAGGCCTGCTCACACTAACAGGAACAACTGAGCTAACTGCTAACAGGCCTGCTCACACCAACAGGAACAACTGAGCTAACTGCTAACAGGCCTGCTCACACTAACAGGAACAACTGAGCTAACCGCTAACAGGCCTGCTCACACTAACAGGAACAACTGAGCTAACTGCTAACAGGCCTGCTCACACTAACAGGAACAACTGAGCTAACCGCTAACAGGCCTGCTCACACTAACAGGAACAACTGAGCTAACTGCTAACAGGCCTGCTCACACTAACAGGACCCACGGAGCTAAGCGCCAACAGGCCTGATCAAACAAATAGGAACTGTGTAGCTTTTAGTCTTACAGTATTGGAAAAAATAACCACCAGGAACTAACTTTTGTACACAACTTTCTAAAAGCATGTGACATTTTAAGGTACTACGTACTAACTATGTGCCTCAAGGCCTAAATGATCTGGAAACTGCTGCACATAACCGACACATCCAGGAGTCATGACATAGCGACTTGGTTTCAGAGCCCTTTCACACACGTGTCCAAATCAAAGACAGGACAGCAACAGGACGTCCACCTAGATGTTGTAGACCAATGTCTGGTGAACTGAGTGTGTAAAAGTATCAGGCAGCTTACCACCTTATTCAAATCAACCTGTCATTTCTTTACTTTTGAGAAGTTTGTGAGCATCCAAAAGTCATCAACAAACTAATTCCAAATCCAAACCCCCATAGTCATTTCATGTAACACCTCTTCCATCTTCTGGGAAAAATGGGGTTGTCAAAGAAATGGCAATACTGGGTCACTTGTGTTCAGCTGGAGTTAACAGTTCACCAACCACAAGTCCACCAGCATAACCTCCAAGGATATTAAAGATATTTGAGGAGGGAATGGACACACACCCACACACTTGAAACAGTGACAGACTCCATAAAGGAAACTATTGTTCACCATCAGATTAGATACCACTGGGGACAGGACCTTGGTGTTTGTGTGTGCATGCATCCGTGTGTGTTCTGCTTGGGACTGTCAATTTGTGGACCCACAGCAGCAAGACAGAGTTGACCATACAGACCCAATCCATCTCTATCAGACACCCACAAGAAGCGTGCACACACACACACACACACACACACACACACACACACACACAGTAGAGAGAGAAAAGAAAGCGAGAAAAAAAGCGAGAGGTTTCTGAGAGACGTTGACAGGAAGCTGGTGGTAACCAAACTCCTTTCTAATAGACAGTTGCTCATGCTGAACAAACTAGGTGGGCAGTAGCAGCAGCCCTGTGTGGCTGTGGGTGGGGCGCGGCGGGATTTCTCCAGTATGGCACCAAATAAATCAGACATGCAGCCAAGCAGAAAACAAGTGGAAGACATTCAATTAAGTTGAACATGGGTACCAGAGAGGGAGAGGGGGGTGGGGGAGAGGGAGAAGGAGAGAGAGCGAGGGACAGAAAACGAAAGCTTAGTTTGTAAAAGCTGAAGAGCCAATACTTCCTTTATCTGAATGTTTCCCCATCTGTCGGGGATTTAAGTGCCTCACCTGGGTGGCCATCTTGCCGTAGTCGACCCAGCGTAGCGTGGCGAAGTTGGTGGACTCGGCGCAGTTGAAGCCGTGGTTGAATCCGGCGTGGTAGCCGTAGGGGAAGGTGATCATGAACTCTCCCTCATTCTGGGTGATCTGGAGGAGGAGGGAGGGGAAACAACCAGTTATAACGTGTCATATGTTCATAACAGTCATTCTGGGTGTTCTGAGGAGGGGAGAGGGAGAAATACCGGTTATATATTTAGGATATTTAGCTAAGCAACACAGACTACAGATTGGTCGATACGATGAATCAACACCTCCCAGAAGGCGTGGGTGGTCCTATAGAAGAAGCAGAATGTAAACTCGAAGATATGCGCCGGGCCGGCAGGAGGCTGTGATTCCGTGGGCGTTGAATCACACCAACGTAAAGGTTGCTACCGGAGCGTCCTTTTCATGCCATTGTTTACAACACTATTGACATCCGCGCGGCATAGCGTTAAAAGTCAATTTTCCGATTCGGTCGCGGGTTTGGCTGCACTGCTCTACGTCGCCCAATGAAAACACCTCGAAACAGAGCTGTCTCCGGACCCAATCCAAGAAACAAAAGTGGGAACGACCACAATCAAAGACAGCGATCGTCGCAGTGCGCCGAACCCCTGCTCCACTTTCCCTCCCAGCGATCCCAGATACAACCAAGGCGGTGACAATCTCAGCTCCCCGCCGTCTCATGGTGAAGGAGGCGTCTGCAGGCAGGTGCAGGAACATGTTCGCTGTGATAATGACACCCCAGGGGAGAGCACCAGGGGGTGGGGGGAGGTGGGGGGAGGTGGGGGGAGGTGGGTGGGTGGGTTAACTGGGGTTGCACCATTCCGAGTTTAAACCAAGAAAACTTTTTGTGCTCCTGTACTTATTTCCGCTTATTCTCCCTCGTTATCGCTGAACCCCAGGAGGCGCTGGGATTTTTTTTTTGCTCTTCCTTTTACTTTTCGCCGGGGAACACAAAACAGAAATACCTCACCGGAACGAGATCTCCTAAAAATGTATGCCAAGGAGTCGCGTTTCTGGTTAATAAGAGGCTATTCTGATACAAGAAAACATGCGTTTACATTTTTTTTTTATACATTAATGGTAGGGTCTTCCGCTCATGCCGTTGGTAGACTGGGTTGGTTGGTAATGAAACAAGCTCCCTGACCCATAGACCCTGCATGGTGGTTGCTACAGTCATCTACTACTAGTACTAAGCCTTGAGGTACGACCACACTGAACGCGTAACGCGCGTAACCTGCCGCTTGATCATTGTGCGTCACAAAAAGGGTTCAACGCGCCTACGCAGCGAGATGAGCCCGCCCAAAACTTAATTTCCCCCCGCTACTTTGCTTTTGCGCCACAAACACAGCTGAGATGACCACCATCGCGGCGCTGTATTTGTTGCGGGAGTTCGAGGAGAGTAGGAAACCCAAACGCCGTCGTGTTTGGGTGCATGACATCCTCCGTAGGCGCTCACAAGCTGGGTGAGTTTCGCCACCTCCTCCGGGAACTCCGCCTGGACGACGGCCGGTTCCAGCGGCATTTTCGGTTGACTGGGGGCATGTTCGATGACCTGCTAGCCCGGGTTGGTGCCAGGATCTCCCGTCAGGACACCAACTACAGGCGCTCCATATCAGCTGCGGAGCTGCGGAGCGCCTGTCCTCCGTCTCTCTGCCAGTGACGTCGGGTCAAGCTCAACGCTGATTGGCTATCGCGGCTAAGCGTCACGCGTAGGAGCAAAAAGGTTAAAAAAATTTAACTCTGCACGTAGGTGCGGTGAGCGCGTTATTTAGGTGGGTAAAACGCGTCTAACGCGCCGCTTTAGCGCGTGTGGCGCATCTACACGCCTAAACCAATGGTTCTCTATCCAGAAATGCAGATTTCCTACGCCTCTAACGCGCGTAACGTGTTCAGTGTGGCCGGACCTTTAGGCATGACACAGAATACTGAGGCCTTTTCCTTAACCAGATTTGGAATGTAATAAATGGGGTCTAGTAATACCTGAAATATTAATAGATAACGTTAAAGCTCAGCTTTAAAGCTCACTTTAAAGCTGCTTAAAATTGATTCTTTAGGGAAGGCAGCCTTGCAGCGGTATCTGAAAATCTGTAGTGCAGCAGTGGTGGTAGTGGAGCTGGTGCTGGAGGTGGTGCTGGAGGTAGTGGTGGATGTGGTGCTGGATGTGGTGGTGGAGGTGGTGCTGGTGCTGGAGGTAGTTGTGGATGTGGAGCTGGTGCTGGAGATGCCGGATGTGGTCGAGGTGGCGGGAGCGAGAGAGGCGGCGTCGAGGAGGGACTCACCCTGTCGAAGGGGATGCTGTACTTCTTGAGGATGGACGGGGAGATGAGGGTCATCTTGTGTCTCAGGAAGACGTCGCAGCCCTGGGAGCTGCCCGGGAAGAAGCCTTCAGGGAGAGAGACAAACGGACACACGTCACACCAAGCACCTCCGCCAAAGTCCTACGGGCTAGCAAAGACGAATAGGAAGGTACGTGGGGAGCAGGAGGGAACATGGGACCGGGTTGGGGTGTTTTGACCAGCAGCTGAAAGGTAATTGGTTAAAAGCCAAATGTTTCCCTATCTGGGAGACACATCCCGTTGGATACCAGCATAACAATAAAGAACGGAATATGAATCACAATGCGTGTGAAATGAAGATGACCAACAACATTGACATTTAAGAGGCGGGTAATTAAATGAGGAAATGGAGGCAGACGCCACTGTTGCAATTTTTATGTTTTGACACACACACACACACACACACACACACACACACACACACACACACACACACACACACACACACACACACACACACACACACACACACACACACACACACACACACACACACACACACACACACACACACACACACTTCCTCGGTGTGTGCCATATGTTTCTGGTCGGCTGGGGCCAACACACACACACACACACACCAGGGGGGCTTCACTTTAGACAACCCATAATTATGATAATCATTTCCATTTACCCACAACCCTTCCTGCTCAAGCCGTCCTGAACGCCAGGTCGCCAATGGACAATGGAAACCGTCACTCTAGAGTACCCTAAGAGACCATTGACGTCATTGGCCCGGAGAATGGCGTTCTCCCTCGGTTCAATTGGCTGGGGCGACGTCACCGGCACCGGTTCTTTTGTTGGTGGTTCAGAGGAGGAAACGCGTATGAAGCACTAATACAAGAACATAGCCAGGAAGTGACTTGCCATTTCATTATTTATCCTTTATTTAACCAGGCAAAGTCCCATTGAGATATTAAAATCTCAATTACAAGGGAGCCCTGGACCTCATCTCGAGAAGAGGTCCAGAAGACACACAGAAGAGGTCCATTATCACTTGAAGGGTTTCTGTTTTCCTTCTCCTGTCCTTTATTTAGGACTTTTTAGGACTACAAATATGGCTGCTCTGGAGTCCAGCTGGTTCCATTGGTGGAGGCTTACCAACAACAGCCAAGCCCCCTGCTAAAAGGCCTTGTTGGTTTCACCTGGGGCCCATCAAGCAAGCACATGATTAATAATGGAACTTAACGAGGAACAATGGTAAATAATGATGTTTTATTTTGTAGAGTGAGGTCCTTTTTGAAAAAATTGATGTATCCATCTTTCTTTCTCTACTCGCCTCCACGGATTGGGGGGGGGGGCTTGGCTAGGGGCTCCATCAGAGCGCTCCCCCAGTTAAACCCAGACACAAATGACATTATAATAGCAGTCTATTTTATCATTCTACTTACACACCATTGTTCCAGTGTCTGCTCCCAGCTACAAAGGACACACACACACATGCGCCCTGCCACTCTGGCTGCCTGCCTGCTTGCTGGGGCTGATAAAAGGTGAATTATGTGCAGACATCGCTGGGTTATTAATCCCCATTAAAATGCAGCTGGCTCAGCAGCCTCTCTGTGGGCTAATATTAAGTTAGAGCCTTCAGTCTGCCCTTTGGGCTGGAAAAGAAATATGAAAAACCCCAGACACCATCCCGCCTCCACCTGTGCAGCGCCTAAACCTTTCAACCAACCCGTCCCAACCCTTGCTTAGCTTCTATTAAATCACAAGGGTGCAGGATAATGTTAGGAAGCTTGACTCCCAGTCTAAAAAGGTTCTGGGTTCGAACCCGGACCCTTTAGGCTGGGGGGGTGCCGAGCGGACCTTCAGTGCGGATCACACTGGGTGGTCAGGAGGTGGTACCGCATACGTTGGTAACGCAGACGTTGGTAACGCAGACATTTGAACGGGTGAGAGGGTGCTTGTAAAAAAAAAAAGGGTGAGGGTCGGGGCCGCGGGGTGCTGTAGCTGCCGGCTGGAGTGGGGGATAAACAAGATTTTGCTGTGACTGAATAGCAAAAAAGGGAATAATTGTTCCTTTTATGGACAGGACAGTGAAGAGACAGGCATGTAGCATAGGTCCACAGGTGGGAATCGAACATGGCTCGTTACAAGGCGCACTGCCTACGTGGTCGGCGAGCTATCAGGCAATCTGTGTATTTACTTGAAGGCTTTATGCCGCTTTTCCACCGCACATGTAGCTCGACTCGACTCGACACGACTCGACACGGTAGCAGCGCGGGTCCTTTTCCACCGCAAATAGTATCTCCGGGAAGTGGGCGGGGTCGGCTGCGCGAAAGGGCCGTGACGTATTTTTGTACGCGACGCAAACAACACCTACGTAACCCACACATGGACAGAACCCACATAACAACAATGCAGAACATCGATGCGATGGTATTCGTATTCGTATTATTAGCTGGCATGTTGAAGAAGTGGAATATGTTGGCCGCGGCGCTGCTATGGCTGTTACCAGCATGGTTGCCATGTCGCTCTCGTGACTTCGTCACACTCTCCGGCTAATCAGTGGCCGGCCGTCTGCCGACGTCACCTTTTAGCATCGGCTCAGCCGCTTGGAACCTAGAGCGAGGCGGTACTAGAAAAAGCAGCCACTTCAGGTACCAGATACCATGTTTTCGCGGTGGAAACGCAAAAAAGGCGAGCTGAGTCGAGTCGAGTCGAGTCGTGTCGCGCTGGTACCATGCAGTGGAAAAGCGGCATAAGTCATCCCCTGTTTGGGTAGACACGGTCATGGTGAAGAAGGGGACTGCATTTGACCTAAATTGTTTACTTAAAAATAACTATATATATATACCAATTAACATAGCAATTCTGTCCAGTCTCAGGGTTTATAGTTTTGACAAGATTAATGATTCCCATTCCCTTTTGACCTTTATTTACCGTTACTGTTGAACAGCCGACTTAATGCCTTATTTGTGCAAAGCACTATTGCTTTCAGATTCCTTATTGAGAAAATATCACAATTATTATCTTGCCACGGATCTTTTCCTTCAAGTTGGGGATCATCAATGTCTGCCTCCATCTGGTGTAGTGTGCTTACATCCAGATTTTGACATTCAGTAGAAATCTGCTGCAAATGTCTGCATATGGATGTATTGAGAAGAAGCAAGAAGGTACGAGGACAGTCGACACAGTCTGCAGTTATGCTAACATGGTAGCATGCTAGCCTGCTAACGGACCCAGAGTTTCAAAGTACATTCATTACTCTAGAAAGTTGCAGCTTTTAATCACCTTTATTTCCTCCAACACTGACCTTAGTTTAGGTATAGATATTTCAATATAATTTCAAGTATTAAAGTCAACACAAACACACACACACACACACACACACACACGATTGTGTATGCGTGTTCCTCTGCTGGAGTGTCCATTTTGCTGTGTAAACTGGATTTTAAAACCACACAGAGGTTACACCCTGGACAATGATCACAGAGACGCGGCACAACAAGGACAAACCAGGGAGTTTTATTTAAAAACCCAATCGAGGCGGAGAAGAGATGGGACGTGGGTGAGTGACTGAGTGAGTGAGCAAATAGAATTTGGAGGAGGGTAGGTCATAACTGACTGCGTGTTGCAGGTAGACTCACCTTGTGCCAGCCTCTCCAATCTCTTGCCATGCTCAGGTGGGATTGCATACCTGTGGATAGGTAGGGAAAAGAGAATAGCATAAATATGTATTTCAAATTAACCCATAGACCATCTAGTAATTCATCATCAGCAATTTGAATTTAGTCATTAACAAGACAATTTCATCCAAAGCCTTTTTTATAAGTCTTCCTCTTCCAACAAATTGGGTGACAACTAGAAAAGTCGACTGTCAATGCGAGAGAAAATACATTTGGGATGTGTTTTAATAACTTGGCATGAAATCCGACATGAAAATGCTGATGCATCCGAAGCAAGGCATTTGTACTTCTCCCGGCTGCCAAACAGACGAGGTGAAACAAAAACACAAACGAACATCCTTCTTCTTCCGACCATCTAAAAGTCAATATGTTGTTCCCATGTCCGTTTTAAGGGACACAACACGTTCAACCACAAATAACCCGATTGCTAGATTGGTTTACACACTGCCCAATATGGAAACCCTAGGATTTAAGTGTTTAGCCAATAAAATAAAGACTCGGGAGATTCGTCACCAACCATCACACCGGTGGTGTCCATCTGCTTTTTATAACACTCCCTAGATGCCTGAAAATCTGCTAGCATTTGTATCGATGAAGCCAGCGAAGAAGATCAATGGAATGAGACAAAACATATAGTCAGAGACATTAAACAATGGGCTAGGGAGAAAAACGATGACAAAGATTTACACAGACAGTGAGAGAAAGAGACGGGGAGAGATAGGGAGGTAAAAGGTTTAGGTTTGGGAAACATAACCCTCCCCCTAAAC
Source organism: Gadus macrocephalus (assembly GCF_031168955.1). Classification (NCBI taxonomy): domain Eukaryota; kingdom Metazoa; phylum Chordata; class Actinopteri; order Gadiformes; family Gadidae; genus Gadus; species Gadus macrocephalus. Next base: position 4,008,753 of record NC_082393.1, read on the forward strand.
TACGGTACCGCAGCACCCCCTACAGGCCAACTCTTAAACCACACAGGATTTGCCTGAAATGTACCGTGGCAGCTTTGTGCAGCAGGAACCATTCATCACAGTGGCGATAAGGTCAACCCTGTTCCGCCGTTTTCTGTCTCACTGTTGGCAAGCTGCCATAGTGAGCAGACTAGAGAACTGTGGTTAAGAGTTTAGGGATGTGAAATTGTTCATCTGACAAGCGGTGGGACCACTATTGCCGTGGCATCTGTCGTTTAAGAGTTATTTAAGAGGGAAGAAGAGCTAGGGATTTCTGTGTGTTAAATTTTTTTTAACAATACAGATAATCATTTGACTGACGAATCACTTCTGGACATGATGCAAGAAGCTTCTCTGCACCTCGTGGTGCCTAGATTCCAGACACTGTGCTTAAGGTTCAGAGCCTACTAAAATCAGGGGCCTGATGAGCAGCAACTCCTTACATCTCAACTACCGGTAGTTCAAAAAAGGGACTGGTCATATTTCGTTGGTACTACAGAGTACCTCTTCAAGTTGTATCAATTGCCGCCAAATGTCGGTACCTGAATGGCTCCGAGCACATCTTGTGGCTGAGAGAGTGTGCCAGACAGAGGATAGAGCACAAGAAAGAGAGCGCGTGTGACTTTGTTGCTGCTGGTTCAATGGGTGCGGCAAAACAGAGAATGGGGAAGCCACGCTGTGGTTGTTTTCACTAGAACTGGAAGCAGTCAACGCTCACTGCAATAGTTTCGTTCAAAGCTGGCCGGTAAAACATACCTTTCAGGAGACAAATCCTGTTCAGACTCAAAAGTACATGTAAAAGTCATACCAGGTTTCATAATCTTACGTTTCATGGCCACGTAAGAGAGTTAACCCTCAGTGGTTGATGAATCTGAGGCATGCACGCCTCATCAACGTCGTCAGGTAACAAATTAGCTATAGAGATAAGTTGTTGTCGGAGATGACTGAGCTTTTTTGACAGTAGCTTAGCACTTTTTGGTACATCCAAATGAACCTTACTATGAATTCAATGGTACGTGAATTGCGTACTATTCCCCCGTGGGAGGCACTGGCACTACCCCCCCAAGCTCTTGGGAAGGAAGTCACATGTACTTCTCCAGGGACACAAGACAGCGTTCTCACGCTACTATGTGGACTGACAGGGTAGGGGAAGTAGGTTGGAGAGGGGAGAGGGTTGTAGAGAGGGGCATTTTTTTGTGTGGTGGCGTTTAAAATCTTCTACATAAATAAGGTAGAAATTGACACGTCTTGAGTTTTATCACAGAAAGGAAAGTACCGAAAAGGGTCCCATTGGTTCCCGGTAGCGAATTCAAGGTACCGGAACCAGTTGAAATGTGAACGGTACCCGTCCACAGAGAACAGCAAAGGCAGCCTGTAGCGTGACTAGTGGAATGATAACAGCATGTGCATGTGTGTCGGACAGCCTGTGTGTGGTTATGTGTCAGACCACAGTAGCAGAATGGAATGGGTGGGACTGTTCAACCATATGAGTAAGGGTGCAACACTTTAGGCGAGTCACGGTTCGGCTTGGCTCTCCTCACAATGGCCAGAGTAACATCTGGCCTTAAAATCTGCCTATATCAGTGTATCTATATTTATATGTATAGATATGTTCGTAACCTGTTTGACCTGATAACTTGTTGAAGCTCAACCAGTTTGACAAGCTCCCGCTCGTACAAGTTATGTAACTAGAGGACGGTCACAGATTTAACAGCAACTTTAAACGTATTTTGCCCACGTGTGGAAACCTTAAGGCTGCCAGACTTAAAGTGGATACGCAGATCATCTCTAAATTAGCGATTGCTTTACCCAGACTTTATCCAGAAGTCATTTAAATTTAAATTCATCATTGTGCGTGGGTAAGCATTGGCTTTGCGTCAACGTCTTTATTCATTGACTTGGGGAGTTATGGTAGCCTAGCTTCTGTTCATGTGAGGGGAAAAACACTTTTAATTACTTTCAAAAGATTTCCAATGCAAACCACCATCTTTTTGTATAGTTAGTGGCACACGTTTTGAAAAAGCAACTATTCTGAACGTATGGGAAATCTTTCAAAAGTAATTAAGAGTTAATTCCCCTCACATGAACAAAAGCTAGGCTACTGTAACTCTGCAGGTGAATGGAAGTGGCTAACGGAGACAAAAATGCTAACCCAGTGAACTCCCGTTCAGTATGCAAAATGGAATTAAATTACCCCAAATTGGGGGATTTCTCTGCATATCCCTTTAATGCTGTGGGAGCTAAGGACGGCTCTCTATTCTCTCCCATTATGGTCTCAACTATCCAGCGATCAATCAGTGCAATAACCAACTATGACCGTCATACATGATCACAGAGTTACAGATATGCAACAACAGTTTATCTGAAGGTGACAAAAAAAGGAAAAACTGGAACACCACTGCTGCCTGATAACCAATCAGCAGTCAGCCCACAAATAAGGTCATTATCAAAACACACCAGCCTCTTACCAGAAATAAACCCACATGGTAATCAATCAGATAACCAGATAGGAATTAATTAAAGGTTCATATCGTTAAATAGCATCCAGGGTCACTCCAGGTACCTCACTTGATGTTATGCCATTACTTTAGTTATTAAATTGAGTTTAGGGGAAGAAAATAGAAAATAAATAGTGAATGGGTACATGACGTTCCATGTGTATGTAGTGGCCCCTGGTGGACAACCGGAATACTGCACATAGATCACACCTTTAACCAGTTGATCTTAAAGGAGTTCCTGAACAGACACACATGTCAGAAATACCAAACAACCCATAATGTTGTTTATGTTTTAAACTAAAACCAACTTTATAAAGAACACCAAAGTCAACCAATGAATAAACATTCAAACTAACCGCAAACCAAGCTAATCGTAAACCAAATCTAAAAATAACCACTTTTACAAAGTTTGGTCCTCAGAGCTTGAAACTCAAGCCTCCGAGGGATTTCTGGAGTCCTAACAGCACACGGTCGGGGGGGTGTGTGTGTGTGTGTGTGTGTGTGTCACAAACGGCTGCACAGAGTAAGATGAGGTCTGCGGGGGAGAGACCCCCGGCTATTAAGCACGAGAGGCGGATATAAAACACGACACTGTGCCCTTTTCTTTAGAGAATCACACACACACACACACACACACACACACACACACACACACACACACACACACACACACACACACACACACACACACACACACACACACACACACACACACACACACACACACACACACACACACACACACACACACACCCTGCAGGAGTATTTACTTAACCGGTTGCTACGGCAATGCCAACCCTGAGAAATGATACTCTGTGCATGCATTTAGTTCCTGTCTGCCAGCTGGCTGTGTGTGTGTGTGTAAAACCACCAACTGGAACTTGCAGAGATAAGAGTAGTGGTAACCAAAGAGAGCTGTGAGAAACAACCTCCAAAGAGCAGGCCGGGAACCCCTTTGAAATTTAACTGGTGAAGCAAGGCATTACACTTGGGTCAGGGGTTGGATTCCTTGAAGGACCACCCCTGTTAAAGATGTACAGTGCAGTTTGGTGACTTGCTTTGGACGAAAGCGTCTGCAAAATGCAATCGCATACAACTGTATTAATTGTTTTTCTGCAAAAGATGCAATTCCTACGTTTTACCAATCAAATCCTGATCTAAAACCATGGTTCTCTGATGCCTTTCTGATAGCCATCACTCCAGGTGCTTTTTTCGGAAACCAGGCTTTGCAGCACTGGGGATTTGTGCAAAGGCACAATTTACATGCTATGCTGATGCCTCTCAGCCCCTAGTGAAATGCAGTAAAAGCACCATAGGCTGCTTGGTGTACCCACCAGGACTTGGACTGTCCGAAGTGCAGGTAGTTGATGCTGTAGAGGTCCATGTCCTCAGTGTGCCAGGCGAAGGTGGTCTTCCACATGCCAAAGTACATGTAGGGGGTGTTCACCCCCTCGATCACGATGCCACACTCCTGCTCCACCATGTCAAGCAGGGTGTTGAGATGCCCGATGTTCCACTCCTCCACACCCTAGAGGAGCAACCGACACAGACTCGGAATCAGTCAGAACAATAATCCTACGTATTATTTCAAGGGGCCTTTTGTGACAGCCAAGGTCACCTTACAATTCATACAACAATCCAGAAAGCAATCTAGAAACAGCAAGAGCTGGCATGGCCAACAGCATGATCAAAACAAAACATAAGTTGGGGGAGACACTGTTGGGAGGGGGGGGGGGGTAAGAACAGCAGCCCAATGGGGATACGAGGGGACACGCCCGCTGGTGTAGACATTACAGTGGGCAGGCCAGTTGGACCAGATGGTCAACCTAACGGCTCGGACCCAACAAAAGAGCATGGCACTTGTTCACCTTGTAATGCCTGCACGTGCGGGCGGGTGATTGCGGCAGGTGTATTGGGGGGGGGGGGGGGGACACAAAAGTTTAACTTCAATTCACTTTATGCAAATGAGCAGGTCTTTGGACAATCCATAGTCAGTGGGTGCCAGCGGGTCCTACGGAATGGTGAGGGAGTTTAATTCCCTGGTTTTAAGCACAAAATGGTGAACCCCCACCAACAGCCACTAGAGTGAGTGCGGGGCGTCGATGCGAGTTGCCACGCTTGAGGCCCCTCGTTTGGCGGGGCCGAGCCGGAAGAACAGCCTAGTGTGGTATTTAGGCTGTTTGACTCCCAGAAGTCACCCTGTGGGTTCACCCCCACCCAGTGCTGCAAGGGTAGGCTTCAAGGAGCAAGATGTCTTCCCAATCTCAATGTGTGATGCAAATGTATTTCTGAAATATAATTAACTGTATATTTTTCTCGATTATTTATTGATGAAGTCGATTTTTCTCCATTATACAGAGATATTCAGAAGTTATCGGAAGACAAAAGCTCAAGAATAAACAAGGGAAGGCTTTCGCTGAGATGCAACTGTAGAACCGGTGAAAGGAGCGGTTCTTACCGGATCATAGATGGAACCGCTGACGTCTGCGCCGTATATGGGCGACACAAAGGTCAAGTTCTTCCAGTACTTCCTCTCCAGGTCGTCAAAGTCCTTGTGGCGTGGTGTGCAGTACCTAAACACACACACAGACCGTTTGTCATGCATCGATCTGTATTTGGGGAGTTGTTTTGAAGTTGGAGGGGTTACATGTGGCCACTAGAGGGAGACAAAGGAACAAGTTCTAAAATTGTTTGTCGCCGTTTCGAAAATCTGCCCCATATGACATCACTAGTGGGCGTGTCTACCTAGATCTGTGCTGGATAGATCAGTCTACCAGCCTACCCAGTGGACTGAAGTAAAGGTTGCTCATCTATCCAGCAGAGATCTAGGGGGACACGCCCACTAGTTATGTCATATGGGGCCGACTTTCGAAACGGCTTGTCAGGCTAATCACATTGACACCTGGTGGTATAATATGTCCCCTTTAAGGTCCCAGAATACAAACAATATCCTTTTTTAGTGACTTCAGAACGCTTATGGATATTGTCAAAACATCAAAGCTGTTAATGAACAAGTTAATTAATGAGTTTGGAGGAACGGTTTCAGCCTTCTCCAACCCTTCAATACAGTTTGCAATGGCTGTGGCAGTAAATCAACTTATAGCAACTGTGCACGTGTAATATTCTCGGCACCAATTTTGCTAAATGACCCTATTTAAATCACTATAATAGGAGATTTCCATTCAAGAGACTCAAGAGGACAATTCCGCTGCCGCCTGCTGGTAAAGCGGTGACACTACACCCGAGAACCACCGCCGCTCACTTGTTGCTGTTGGCCAGCTTGCGGTACTCGCTGACCGTCATGGACTTCTTCTGGATGTTGTACTGGGTGAAGAGGCCCGACTGGCCCGTCACCACCTGCATGATGGGGGCGGGGATCACCATGTCCTCGATGGTGTCGTAACACTTGCGTGGCTTCCAGCCCTCAGGTGGGATCACCTGAGAGAGAGGGAGGGAGGGAGGGAGGGAGGGAGGGAGGACAAAGGAGAGATGATTAGCATTTTGAGTATTTGCATTAGATATGTGGCTTCAAAGAAAGACAGTAAAAGGTTTGTGTGGTGTCGTGGTTGTACCGATGTTATTCTGTAGTAGTAGTAGTAGCAGCAGTCGTCGTACCCCACTACACATTATAATGTGGGTTGTTGTGCCCATAGTGTTTGTTGTTGTTGCGGTAGAACAACAACAACTACAAGTGTGGCAGTTGAACAACATCAAAGTTGTGTTGTGTTAGAGCAGGTGTCTTCCAACCACATACCTTCAAGAGGAAGTGATAATAAACCTGGCCAGTGGCCAACAACCTTTACTATAGTATCTTGCCTCCAGAAATGTCTATCATCCTATTAAATTAAAACCCTCGCGAGGAAGGACAATTACTCTTGTGTAGCAACTGACAGCAACCAGCTCCTGTTCAGTGATTTTACCACCCGAGATCACGCTGTGTCAAGTCACCACGTGATCAGGGGATTCATAGATACTGTATGTATACAGTATCTATGAATCCCCTGATCACGTCTATTAACTATTCACTATTAATCATTCACCAAATAACTGGGGTATATACCAGTTATTTGGTGAATTATTAGACGGTTCGTTAAACTAATGGACAAGGGTACAATAGAGCAATGGGGCCCAAACCCTTAATTTACATATGCAAACGTATCATACGCGAAGGATCAAAAACAGATAAACCGTCTGCAGTGGTAGTGCAGGTGCTCAACCAGGGTGGGAGAAGTGGTGTGTTTACACCCCTGTGGCGTTACTTAACCAACAGGTTGAAGAACTACAACAGAGGACACAGCTCCTACACACGACAGGCTTTGGGGGGGGGGGGGGGGGGGACTCTACCTTAGCCAGGCCGGCGCGATGGGCTCCCTGGGTCTCCATGTACGCAACGTATTTCCTGAAGTCCTTGAACTCCTCCATGGTGGGTCGAAAGGTCATGATCTTACAGCTGGGGTTCTGAGCGCTGGCGGGCGGCTGTGGCGGAAGCGGGGGCAGCTCGGGGACGGGACCCGGTTCGCCGACCGAGTTTGAGTCGGTGGACTGGGTCGACGTCGAGACGGGAGCGGCATCGGGAGGGGTCGCCAGGTCAGGGGGGGCATCTGTCGTGGTCTCCAGCCCGGCTGGGACCTCTTCCTGGGCTGGGGGGAGCGCTGAACGGGGGGGGGGCGTAGAAGCTTGAGTGGGTTGGAGCACATCAGGAGCCTGCAGAGACACCATCGGCGTGTCACTGAGTGTTTCCGTCAGAGTTTCCATTGGGGGATCCAGGGGGGTAGCCCTTGGTCCCATTGGTAGATCTATGGGTGTTGCCATGGGATTCATTGGTGGCTCAAGGGCTGTGGTAGTGGGTTCTATTGGTGGATCTCTGGGCCTTGCCAGAGGATCGATTGATGGATTCGTGGGTGTGGCCAGGGCGCTCGTTGGTGCAAGTCCGGCCGTGGTAGTGGATACTGGTAGTGGATCTATGGGCATGGCTACAGCCTTGGTTGATGGATCTATGGGTTTGGTCTTGGTGGACTCCGTCTCCATCGGCACATCCATTGGTGGGTCCGCAGGCGTATCCATGGGAACATCTGGTGGCGAGTCTTTGGCCATAAAAGGAGTCCTGTATAGGCAGCTGTGAAGCCTGAAGAAAGGGGAAATATTCTTTAGTATAAAAGTCGTATGTATAATAAAAACACATCAAAGTGAAAAAGGCACAGCTTTTGGTTGTTTGATGGATGTATGCCATCAAACATTGTCTGTTTTTGTGCTTCAGTATCTAAGGTTTAGCATGAATACTGAAAGGAGTGGCAACCCAGCCTTGGTCCTCGTATCGTGCTGTATCATAGCCAAATAGAGTCATAGTGAGAATAACAAAGGTGGAGTTTAAAACCTGACCAACCCTTATTAAAAAAAAGGTCTTGTCATTTTCTTTGTCAATTCAAATCTACAAACAATTTAGTCTATGAAATGACTAAAAAAATTATTGTCCAAAATGGATAACTTGCTTGCTTTTTCAGACGAACTGCAAGCAAGCATGGAGGTATAATTTAAATAATTTAAAACCAAGAGCCACCATATATTCCATCATAAATGGGACATGAAGCCACTCCAATTCTCATGGTTTCACCAACTGGTGGTTGGTGAAAGGCCTATGTAGGCCTAGGCCGACATATACATCAGTCCTAATCCTGAACGCACTGTGCATACATTTATTCATGGCATTTCCCCCCCTGAAATAATTCCACATTACAAAAATCCAAAACAGCTTGTGTGACAACTACATTTATCTTAATGTGCTGATTTCTGAAACATACTTTGCGCAGCAAGAGAGCCGACTTAAGGTTTCATTGATTGGCTGTCTAGTATAGAATATTTGTAGACATTAATAAAAATGCAACGTTCCATTCATTCATTATCATTCAAACACGGCTATTGCTGACCCGATTAGGAGAGCTTGGTCTAGATCCTGCCCATATTGTTGGGCAGGATGAAGTAGGCTAGGCAGGTATGATTCCATTGCGCTGAATTTTGACGGGGGAGGGGGGGGGGGGGGGGGTATAGGACGTATAGGCTATTATGACACGGCTCTTCTCAATGCCGTGGTGGAACGCTCCGTTCACTTGCATGGGCCCTTCACAACAACGCCAGCTTCTTCGGTTGCTAAGCGACGTCAACATCTTTGGCTAACTATTTCTCAGCTAATCAACACTACGTATGGTAACAAATAAATTGTAAAAAGACACATTGTGAAGTTAGGCTATTTTTTCGTTTGGCATGTAGCCGCTCATAATCGAAAATAAGCCCCTTCAGGTCGAAGCACCTCCGTTTCGCGTCGGTGTTCGGTTCGCCCTGATTGGGCTTATTTTCCCGATAATGACCGGCATTCTATTATCCCACTTAACGTCAATATTACTCTGCATGTGGAAGGGAAAATAGCTTTATTTGTAATTACAATATTATGGAGGCTCCAAAGATATTTGAGTTTACTGCTTTCATGGGAGCCAGACCTCTCTCTATGGGAGCTCAGCTCCCACTGCCTCCCACCTAACTCGGACCCTGGCTATAGGTCTTTCTACACTGCCGAGCCGGTTCGGTCGCAGCTTATTGGCACGCCCGGCGATTTCACCTTCTTATCTCAAGTTTCCTGTGTAAAACCGAGGGGGTCAAATCCCCCTTTCGTCACAGCGCAGGGTTTCTTGGTTCACTGGGGAAGGCGGGGCTGTGCACGGAGTCTCTGACCTCTTTAGAATAATTTGTATTATTGCATACTCCCGAATGTTTATTTTTTTTATGAAGACACCCGCATGCAATAATGACTTCACTCTATAGTAGGCTAACGATGCTCTTAGCGTCCTACGAGTACCCTGGAGCACTCGTTAGCTACGAGCGTTTTCACGACGTTCGTTACCAACGATGCTTTCGGGAAACTGTGTGAAAACTTTACGATGCTCGTACGACGCACTTCAAGATCCACTTAGGCTAACGATGCTTTCGGGAAACTGGGCCCAGACTGGTTGGGATCTACAACAATCAACATAGCCTTCAATTATGCTGATGGAGCTCAGCTTTCCCCTGCACATACAGTTGGAAAGAGGGCATAGGAAATAGGAACATAGGAAAAGGTTTTGGAATATACTCCAGGACAGTGTGATAATGATGACAATGGAAGTTGAGAGGGGAAATGCAAAGAAGATCTTTAGAAGATGCAAAGGTAAAACGATGGAGCAAGCAGTCTTTCATGAAAATCGTTCATGCTGATTGATAATTTTATGAAATGTTTAATCCAAGCAAAAGAGGATTACTCATGACATACAAGTAGAACACCTCTAAAATGTTGAAAACAAAAATAGACCTCTTAACTGACTGACAAATATGGTATTTGATTGAAACATTCCCGGCACAACCACAAGCAACATGCCAATGACTAAAATAATCGCCAGTTGGTAGTGAGCCAAATTCAGAATTCGACATAACCAGATCCAAAAACCTATATCATAGATAAATTTGCGTTTTCTTTGGAAATCCTGCAAGGGAGATTAATTAAACTGAACCGATGACTGATTAGTTTAGGAACATGGCATTAATAAGGTGCAAGTAGGCGTTAGGCATCTTGCTCGCTGATGCCTAAAGACATTGAGGATCTAACCCTTTACCTTTTTGCTGGGAGTCAAAGACATTAACCGATGCAATATGCAGAGTCGTGAAAGCATCACTTAAAAAGGTCAACACTAAGGTTTGGTATATGATGAGTGTGGTTGATGACACTTTTCCCAATTGGACCCAGACATTGCCGCAGACCATGCCAACTGAAGTAGTTGCAAAACGGACCTGAAAAACAGGACGAACCTGAGTAAAACACCTGGGTACACCTCACTCAAAACTGTGGAATTCAAGCCTGCAGCCAGCGCCTAATAACTTAAACCCTCCGTGATTGATGTAACCAAGGAAAAGATATCATCAGGTAGTCAATGAGCAAGTTGGATAAGTTGTTGTCCGAGATAACTTGACTATTCTCACTGTCTTGATCGACGTTAGCTTAGCATTTTGGGTATTTCTCGAAACCGTATTACCTGAATTGCATACTATATAATGGGCATTGGGCAATATTGCAGTATGAGAGGGCATATAACCTTCTTGAAGTTTTGGTAAAACAATAAATTGTAATGCTACCGTTAAGTGAAATGAACAAAGCATTAATCAATGTCATGTTTTAGAGTGAATATCACCTAGTGCATTATCAATTTGTGGACCCTTATCACAATAGGGTCATAGCACAATATCTGATTATTTGGTACCTAGGTAAGGATTTGATGGCAATAAAGCGAATTTGAGCAAAGATAATGTGATAAACAGGTAAATATATCTTAGGAACCCACTTTTAAATGTTGACATTTGACCGCCGTGTTGACCTGCCAGGGCGAATGGAATTCAATCACACCAAGCATACTAAAATTGAGCCCCCTAGTGGCTTGAATCTGCAATTGCAATAGCATGTGGAGCGGGTGGAATAGTGCGGCGCGAACGACTTTGCTCACACGGATTTCCCGTGATTCTACTTATGCAAACGATGCAAGCAAAAATGTGTCATTCCCTCGAGTTGAAATATCTGAACTTTCCCGCGAATTTCGCTGGATGCTGAATCGCTCGTGCGAGAAAGGTTTGCGGTTTGCATGAGCAACCTCGCCAGAGTTACAAGAGAAGAATAGTTGCTTCGCTTATGGTGTGTACGCAACTTTAAAAGGGAGGTCTGGGATCAAATTGGTTGGATACTTAAAAAAACTGCTGTCTCTGGTTGGTTACTCATGGTGCCCAGATGCTGCATTCACACCAAAAGACACATTTGTCGCCGGAGAAATCATAATCTGTCGCTGTGCAAGTTTTGTCAGGCGAATTTGTCATGCCACATCTTTTGCTCCCCAACGGTGCTTCATGCCAATTCATTCTCAACCAGGGCCAAGATAACCGCCATTGCATGTCTTTACCTGTTGAGGAAGAGGGAGAGACGTCGGAGAACCTGACGCATTCTATTCATATTATTGTAATGACCATGAAAGAGGCAGTGAATCAAGTATTGATTAGACAGACAGTAGGGCCCGACCGATTCATCGGCCTGCCGATTTAATCGGCCGATTATAGCCTTTTTGAAAATAATCGACATCTGCCAAAAAGATGCAGATTACAGCCAATTATTATTTTATTTTATTTTTTTAGAAATGTTATTGCGCTTAGTATCCTGCAGATTGCGCTCCTACTCGCCTTGCTAACTAACAACTTTAGCTGGAGTAAAAAAGAGGAGATTGAATTTTACCGTGCAACATGAAAGCATGCTTGCTCAGGCAGCTGCGCGCTCACCTCACCAATATACACAAGACGCGTTGTTTGAGCATGTTGTGCCTGTTTTTCTTTAGGTCCCAGGCCATGTTAATTTGTTATACTGTAGACTCTAACGGTGAGACCATACTGCTCAGCACGCACGTGTTAGTCACTGCTCACGAGCGCAGCACATTGGGAGTTAGTTATTTATTTTACATTACACTCATTTTTGACTGTCAATGTATTCTAAAACACTCAAAGGTTCTGCATTCAATTCACATATTCGTCAAAAGTGTTTAAAGTATATTTAAGGTATCAAAAACTACGTTTTATAGGCTTCTTTTTTTTTTTTTTTTTTTTTTATCGGCCGATTAAATCGTAATCGTAATTTTTCTCTGAAAATAATCGGCATCGGCACTCAAAAATCAATATCGGTCGGGCCCTATTAGACAGTGATTTATTAGATACCTAATAAACCTTTGGAACACACAAGACCATAACCATAGCAACGCCGGTAAACAAACCCCGCGAAGCCCAATCCCTAAGAGAGCTCCCCGCGCTACGGCCATCCGGAGGCGCACAGAGCTTTTGGCCATGATATTATATATACAATTATATTATAATCATATATATAGAGCTCCGGGAGTCGCAAACGGCAACAAACATTCTCCTCCATGCTGCGGTTCATTCCGGACTGCACTGCAGGGAACGGTTGACAGCTGATTGGCTGTTAGGTTAGGCACGTCACTCAGTGGCCACGCTGTTGAACGCTGATTGGCTGTCATCACCCGAATGTCGCGGCAAAGTTGAAATATTTCCATTCGGGGGAAAGTGTCGCCCTGCAAATCCACGTGAACGCGCCCGACCTTGCAGGGCAAAAGTGCGCTGCAAAAATCTTGTTGCAGGTTTTCTCTCGCGAAAAGTTTGCTCGATTCGCGTCTCTACGTTGACTACTTGACTTCGTATGGAATCGTGTCGCCCCTTCGCGTTTGGCGTGAACGCACATAGGAAGATTAGGGAACAACTTATTTAGAGATCTTTTTTTTAATTCAGTCCTAATCATACCCTTCAAATAAGAATTTTAACCCAGTTTACACAAGATGACTCACAGCTATGAAACGTTTTTGCTTAGCTTTCCTTTAGCGTGACCAGAGTAGGACGAGCATCATAAGATGTGCAAGTTGGTGGATCTTTTTGATATAACGTGTCTAACAATACAGTGAGTTCATGAATTTCTTAGCATGGAGAAACCTAACCCTTGCAGTGTGAATAACATGCCAGTTGAGTTAGAAAGCACCAGTACTGTGAAACCTTTGGAAAGACAAAAATAGAAGTGCATAATGTTGGATGACCAATATAGTCCCAGTCCAGATGTGAAATTGGAAGAGATAACCCAGTGGAGAAATGTGGGGGACATCAGCTGAATTCGTTTTATTTAATGGATAGTCCGTTCTACTCACTATAAAAATGCCCTTAAAACTGAAGGAATATATGGAATGTATTCATATTTGTTCATATCTGCGTGTTTTAAAGGGGACCTATTATGCTTTTCGACTTTTATGACCTATAAACGTTGTTATAATGATTGATAGTCATGTTTAACCATACACAAAAAACGATGTAGATTTTCGGGAAACTCTTCCTCTTATCTGGGCGCTTTCAGCCTTCTCCGCCCCCTCCTGCCAACCCAACTCCGTTGTGATTGGTTACCTTCCTTGGAGCGCGGGCAGATTTGACCAGGCATATGGGGGCGTGGCAGGAGTACGTCTACATAGATGTTTCCCGGAAATGTGAACAAGTGAATCGCAATCGTTGTCCCGAGTGTTTAGCGCTCTGCACAGCCACCCCAGACTGTCAGCAGGGAATACGTCGAAATGCATGTACGTCATTATTTGACACTTTAGTATGGTTAAACATGACTATCAATCATTATAACAACGTTTATAGGTCATAAAAGTCGAAAAAGCATAATAGGTCCCCTTTAAGGATCTACTGTCCAACATGAAGATGTAAACAAATCCAACGTGGCCGTCGCGTGCTCATTGCTGCCCTCTTATGGTCGGAATTTCCAATTTAAATTGTTGGAACTTTTACCAGATAAAAACTTGGCTACATGCAATTAGCAAGTTGATTTGCAATGTGTTGTTAAGGTTACTTACTTAGAATTCCTTTTTCACTGTCGTGCTGAATGAATCATAGGGAGGGAAGTGTAGAGGGAAAAGAGTGAGTATAAAGTAAAAAGGCTTGCGTGATCATGGCTAGAAAGAAGTCACCTCAGGTCACGGTGCTGAGACATGGTGCTACCGTGCTATGCACAGAGTACAGGATTTTGAATTGCATACGCTCCCTTATCACCTCAACACACAGACATCAATCCAACAAACAGATGTTCACAACAACATATTACCACACATATGCTCCCAATTAACTCGTTATTGCAAAGGTGAGCACTGCGTACGAAGATGTGAAAAGCATTAACATTTGTTTTTCGTACACTTGGGACACAATTCACAACTGAACACCAAGACCGATTGGGGAACATGGATTGTGGGAACTGCAATAACAAGCTTGGCTAATCGCCTAAAAGTTAGATTACTAGAGTATAACTTCTCATTTCATAGGGATATGTAGTTTTAAACCCAATTTAGAAATATTGCAATCTACATAGCGTGACATCGTGCCGTTTGGCAGAATTAAACTTCAACCTGTTTTTAATCAAGTATGAAAACTGGGTATTGTACAACATTGCATCATTACGGTGATATGCATTGTCACAAATTGTAGTACAAGACGGAACAGCTCATTGACATTGAATTATGCAGATGCAAAGATCTTTGGCCATTCGTGCAGCAGACATGACAACTCGGTAAAACTGGGTTCTACATTTCTTGCACTACTATGCATAATGTGTCATCCAAAATAAGGACGGGTCAAGGCAACAGAAAGCGGCCTGCACGCAGCTTCCCCCTAACTTATCCAACGGGAAAAGGTATTTTAGGGTTTTTAAAGATATAACCCAACAAACACGCGCTTATCGTGTCACCAACGCGTTAAACCACCCAAATGTGTTGCATTTGATAGTGTGGTGGTTTACTCGTGCATCCCCGTCCCTGGGCTTAAAGGGTCTGAACGCCGCACAGTGGCAGTGCTGCCATCTAAGAGCACCGCTGTGCACAGCAGTCAGTAAGCAGCGATTTCATGCTATAATGCAGTCGATTTCCTTTGTAGGGCTATGTGTTTGTACGCATACGACCCGTACGAATGTTGTCTCCACAAAACGCCCGGTATATTTGACGTTTAGGCCTTGAAGCCACACTTCTCATGGTTTAAAAGGCAGGCTAACTTTAGCCACCTAGCTAGCTGAACCTATATCTGCAATAATAAAGTCAACAAAACATCGCGACGACGGTTTCGTTTACCAAGCAAAAACACAGATACAACGGATAGTAAAACTGATTGTCAATGCACCGGGTTACGTTACCTCCTGCTGTTATATCCGTGTTTTCTGCGTAAACCCAATCAGAATGCTTTCGTTTTGTTAAAATGTACTAAGATCGATTATCTTTTAGCATTGCTAGCTACTGCCTCCGTCAGGATCACGCTACGCCCTCTTAAGAAATACAACTTCGCCATTGGCTCAAGGGTACGAGTGACGTTATTCGCCGAGGTGATTCCAGAGAAGTCGACGGAACGTTTTGTTGATTGCCCACTGGATGAACCATTAGCAAAGACACCATGCTCGCCTACACGTCGTGCACGTAAACCCTTCATTTAGGAGCTTACCCTCGTTTTTAATTGGAGAATAACTATTTAGATTAACTGCTGGAGCGGTATCCGAATTACCTCGGACAAAATAGTTATTGTATTACCATAACTACGTGGTATTAATTACTTTTTAAAAAGGATCGAATACCTGCAGATTAATGAACACAATCATGTTTACATTTTTATTGTATAAAAGATTGAACGTGTACATTTTGCACCAAACAAGTGCAAGTAGAAAGCATCCTAAACCTACATATCAAAACTAAGTGGGACTAAAAATATACAATTTAAGAAAATATACAGTTTCCAGTCAATGCAAATATTTGTAAATATTTGAGGTATTACCAATATCTGCAACCACTAGCCTCAAAGCTCAGCTCATGGGTCCCCAAAGTGCACTATACTTAACCCGACAAACTCCAACATCAAAAGCAGTTAGAACCAACATTGAAAGGCTGACAGACTGCTGGTTAAAGCAATATATTGCAAGCAAAATACATGTGTTCCCGATTGGTACAATGAGCTTGGCTGGTGAGCCGAAACGAGAACCTGACAGCTGCTTTCCTGTTGCTTAGTTAACCATACATTTTGAAATGCAAGTTACAAAAAACGGCTTTAAACCTACACTAAACGGAATGAGGACTGTTCCAAATACAAAAAGTGAGGTTAAAATTAAACATTCCCGTTTTATTAAACTATTGCATATGCCGTTGAATAAGGTTTTCCATTAACCCTGGTTCCCCCAACTAGGTTAAGAATAAAACATACTCCAGGGACCCAAGAACTAGAACAAATTCCCTCTGCAACGGACCATATGGATTCAGTATCATAGATTTATATTCAGCTCCCATATTCAAATACATTTGACTCTTCCAGGGTCACATTCTACAGCACCACATTTCCCTCTTGAAGCCTTTTGCGTGAAGACCTTGGTCTTCACACTCTAGCCCTTGGTTTAACAGCAGTCAGTTAAGGCAAATGCATGAGGAGATGGTGACACAGTGGGATAACATTACTCTAGAGTGGTAGACAACTTTTCTTTTTCATCCTAAGTAATCAAATGCATGCAACTTTTAACAAATCTTCAAATGCTATAAAATTCTAAAAAAAAAAAAAGTTATAAACATTGTGAAGCACCAACAAATTGATTATAGGAATATAATAATTCTGATTATGTTTGATGGAAATTTAGGACAAACGTGTAAATGGCATTTGGACAGTGCTTTCAGATACATTTGGGTTAATCACAAACAAATTTGTGCACAAGAAAAAAATAAAAAGGTATGCTGAAATGATGTTGAAACTATGATATGCTTCAAATCTATGGTCTGGGACAATTGGAAAATTTAGAAAGTCTGAATATCTGCTTACATTAACCCAGTTCTGGAAGCTGGCAATATAAGTCAGACCACTTTGAGATTATTTATTAAAAGGAAAAAATGACAAGGCATTGCAGAATAAATACAGGCAAGGGGAAAAATCCCCTGCACCTGGCCTAATGCGCAGACGAACAACCATGTGATCCTTTAATTTGAACAAGAACAAGTACAAGTAAGAACAAAAACTTGATTGCAAAAATCTGGTCTCAATTTGCATCCAAAAACGGAACGGCAGGCAGGGTTAACGTTTAGATAGCTCCATATACAAAAAAACAAAAACTGTACAAAAATTCAACGTCTAAGAAGTCAAGCTTGGCCACCACCTGGACTTGCTAGAGAGGCGTTCTGAGGGAGTGTGGTTTACACGTAGAGGAACTTTGTTGTACTGCAACCATGAGTTCCATTATGGCAAACGTGGAGAGGTGTGTTTGTTATTGTTAAATGACAAATAATGCCAAGCAATGCGAGGTTAAAAAAAAAAAAAAGGCATCCGTAACGGACTAGGATTACATGTACAAAAGCTTCAAATGCAGTTTCAATGAACAGTTAACCACACTTGAAAACAATACAGCCGAACAACCTGGAAAGTAGAAAGAATTAACTGGAGATGGTGATAAAAATCCACCAAAATTACTTAATTTCAATGTAAAAAATATATATTAAGAGAAAAAAAATGATTCTTTGTTGCCTCTACTGAACGTCTCCCCTTTTTTCAGTTCATTGCGCGTCCTTCCGGAGCAGAAGGAAGGTGTGATCATCGTCCACTGCTGTATCCGGGGAAGAACTGATTCAAAATGACCTGCAGTGGATTGTTGACGTTCATGGCGTAGTTCTTGCCCAGGTCGTGTCGGCAGGCGGGGCAGGTGTACACGTCTGCCCTGAAAGACCTCTGCAGACATTCCTGGAATAGAACATATTTCCCCATCTTAGGAACCTGCCACAGCTCTACATTACATTGAGGGAAGAGAGTGCCACTTTTTAAACGCATGGGATTTACTTTCCCTAAAAGGGCTCGTTGTGGGAGATAAGACTCACTAGGTCATTGAAGGGAAACCCGTTTTGCAGAAAATGAAACCATTTATTCTGTGAATATCACAATAAGAGTGGAGTTCTGGTTTTCAAGTGTACCCTGATTTAAATGCAAGTTAAAAATGACAAAAATGTCAAATAAAAGTGAACGAACCTTCTCATTGAACTTTGTCAGCATCCAATACCTAAACATGATCCCCCGTTAACCCATCAGCTGGTCCTCATCCATATTTGCCATGGAATACACTTCCTGCACTTCAACGGTTGGCAGCAGATCCCATGATAAGCGGATGCAAGAGAGATAGCAGCAGATCCTACCTTGCAGACGTTGTGTTGGCAGTCTGTGGTGACGGGCTGGTAGACCACCTCCTGACAGCAGATGCACAAGAACATTTCTTCCACCTTGTTCAGGAACTTCTGCAGAAGAAACATCCCACAGTATTGTTACACACAACCTGCAATATGTACAAATCTTTCCCCAACCTATATATAAAGTAATTTTTAATCAATCAAGTCACAAAAGTTTTGTTCAGATTATTGCTGAAAATGGCTACCAAAATGTATACTGACAAAATGTATACCATATTGGCCCAGCCTACAGACAGTCAGGTGTGTGGTATAAAGTAATGGATTCTTACCGGTCCCAGCGCCAGCGACTGCTTGGCCTCGACCCAGATCTTCTTATTGGCCTCGTCCTCCTTAATCAGGGACTTCTGCTCCCCGGTGAGCTTGTAAACCTCCACCTTCATCTTCTTAGGCGTTCCTTTGGCCGGGGAGGACTTGGCCGAGTCTAGCAGACGGATCACGTAAAGCACACGTTAGAAATCCAAGCGCCTGGCTCGTTTAAACCCCATTTTAAAAACTAATTGTGAAGCACCCTTCCATTAGACTAATGCTATTGAATATTCCTTGGTCACAGATGGAACTAGTTGGGACTGTAGGAATCATAAGTCACCGTTATAATCAGTATTGCTGTGAATGTGAACAGAAAAAAATAATAATAATCTTAGTAGTTACATGCTTTTTATTTGTTTGTTGGAATGGTTCTTCATTGAAATATCAATGCTTATTATATTGGGGTAAAAGGGGGGAAGCCCACAGCCCAACTGTCCCGTTATGGCACTTTATCATTAGGGGAATGGTTAAACGCTGGGGTGGTTCCAATAGCCGGTAATCCCATATCCCCAATAAAGTGGATAGTGGTTCTCATCTGGCTCACCTGTACCCTGAGATTTCCTCTTCCTCTTGCCCTTGGTTGGGGTCTCCTCCTCTGGCTCACTCTTGTTTTCCTTCTCCTTCTCCTTCGCTGCCTGGGTCTCAAGATAGCCTTCTGGATACTGGGGCGGACACACACGCATTCATTCATTTGACTCATTTGCAAAGACTTGCAAATTACATTCAAAATATACATGTAAATCAAGGCATCCTCAGCCTGCTGGGTTATCTCTTTAAGTTGGGCATTGCCTTGGAGCAACCGGTCCAATATTTACATCCAAATGCATTGATTTGGTATTCATTCAATAAAAGTAGTGGCCATGAAGTCCAAGGGGAAGTGAATAACCTGTAGTTCATCCAACAGCCTATAGGGGGCTCACAGTGGTTGGATTCAAAAACACAGGTCGCAGACGTCCTGTTTGACATTCTACATTAATTAAAAAGTTAAGGACTGTATTTACTGAGTTTTGGCCATAGAATAAGGGTAGGAATTGAAATGAAGCCTCACAGTAATGTGCCCAATATGGATATTTTCAAGTGGTGGTTTCAGAGTGCAAGAAATGGTAGCACCATTAGCTTTGGCTTAAACCAATGGGTGACATCCCTTTCAACAGTCACAAATTGACTGTACTGGTGTATCCAGCATTATCCAATGACGCGTCCTCACATTCATGGTGAGCCCCAGCTTCTTGATGCGCTCCTTGCCGTCTCTGGTCCAGGGTGCTGGCTCGTCGTCGTCCCTCTTCAGCAGGTACCTCCACACCAGGAAACCAGACTTCCCCTTCTCCGGCCAGTATTTCACCACCTAGGAGATACGAAGGCAGAGGTAAAGTGACCACCAATGCCAAGGACGTTCGGCCTATTTTAAAGTTAACGGCATATATCTTAACATGTTATGAAGTGCCATTAGTAATGTTTTGGACACTTTGCAGGAACAGTCAGGTAAATCTGTCCACAGAGCGCCAAGATGCACGTTCACAGCACTGTCGGGGTTCCCATCGAGCTTCAAACTGACCAAATGCCTGGTCCTTATGCTTTGCAAGTGGCACCCAATTAAAAATAAATAGTACATCAAATTGATCTACCAGGTAGCTAGCGTGACAACATATCACACCCCTCTGAAGACGGACATAAATATCACCGATGGAGACCTGATTACAATACATGAACCCATCACAGAGACCCAGAACCACAGGACATGTTGGTAACCGTTTGGCTCCTCCCCCAACGCTGACCTTGTAGATGCCGTCGTAGCGGTTGCCGTCCTCTGGGCTGTATTTGCTGTGTTTGCGACCCTTGGAGCTGCGGATCACCCGGACCGACCTGCCAGCCTTCCAGTTCTTGGCCTCCGCCCCGTCCTTATCGTTCACAGGCGTGTTGCAGTTCAGAGCCAGTGCCCTGGTAACGAAACCGAAACAAAAAGTGTTTAGGATAAGGACCAGTATGACCAACCGACAACTGTGTATTGGGCGGTTTATTATAATATTAGTGGCGGTAAAAGTGGTACGATACAAGGAACAGGTACGAGAACCCAAGCTAGCGGCTATAGGCACCCAAGCTAGCGGCTATAGGCACCCAAGCTAGCGGCTATAGGCACCCAAGCTAGCGGCTATAGGCACCCAAGCTAGCGGCTATAGGCACCCAAGCTAGCGGCTATAGGCACCCAAGCTAGAGGCTATAGGAACCCAAGCTAGAGGCTATAGGAACCCAAGCTAGAGGCTATAGGAACCCAAGCTAGAGGCTATAGGAACCCGAAAAAGCGGCAATAGCAAACAGCAATTACACACCTGTTCATGTTGGTCAGTTTTTGGTCACATGACTGTTCGGCGGTCCTCTTGTTGCCGGACAGATCCCGTCCTCCGGATCCAGTGTAAGTGAACTCATTACCGTCATCCTAAAACCAGGAGCAAGAATACAGATCATCAGAACCAGGTCCCCTTAAGTAGCCCTACTTTCTTTGCATTGAGGCCAGTTTAAGAAACAAATATCAAAATACCAATATTTGGTAACTCAAAAGTAAAAAAAAGACTAATAGCCGTAAATAATCGTATCCAAAGGGACTGACTAAATACAGGCCCTTGGGGGTTTGGCATCTTGTTTATGAACCCTTTCAAGCAAGCTGTGGTTAGCAAGGAAGTCATCCAAGAACATGGCTGAGAATCAGCAGCAGAGCAACTATTCTGACCACCACAACCCAATAAAGCTTTATTGGGAAAATGTAGACAACCAAGTCAATGACAACTACTTCACAAATGTCCAAATATTATCATCCTAATTTGGGGAGACGTCCAGCTAAACTGGAAGTACACGACAAAAACTCACAGGGTTGAGTGTTTAATTCCCACCTATGCCAAGAATGCATGAGCCTACTGTACCCAAGATGCTTCAGATAAAATAAAATCCTCCAAACTGCATCATTAAAAATCTTGATTATCAAAAGTAATAACAAGCAAGCTCGCTTAGCGTACCACGTCATCCTCGTAGCCTCCGGCTAGCACCAGGGAGTAGGCTCCATCGTTGCTCCTTCCATGGATACCGGCGACATGGGGCCGGTGGACACCAGACTCGCTCACCTTGACACGCAGAGAAAATACACTGAAAGCTCAGAAGAAACAGGCACTCTGACGAACAAACGGTCAAATGGCTGTAGCTGCTTAAAGATATAATCGTCGTTTAAATGTATAATGTTTTCGTCTTTGCTTTTTAGATGAACCGAATGAAATCAAATGATGAAAAAAATAAGGCTTTTTAAAAGGCAAATTAAAACAAAGCAGTCATGGACCCCAAGGGGCAATGCCCCTCTTTTCAGGCATTGTTAAAAGTAGCCAGTCACTTTAAAGACAACCAGATGTCAGCATTAAAGGAAGTGAAAAAAACAGCCAAGCGATGATAGGATAAGAATTGCCATTTCTATTTAACTGCCTTCAGAGTAATCACTTCCTCTTTCAGCTCCGATGGCTGCCACTTGCTACGAGGGTCAAGTTGACTGACCTGCACCCTGAACTTCCACTGGGACCCAACTGGGACACAAGGCACTGGGCCATAGTGGTTGGACGGCACGATGGTGCACTGTTTGGTGCGCCCCGCACA
Source organism: Gadus macrocephalus (assembly GCF_031168955.1). Lineage (NCBI taxonomy): Eukaryota > Metazoa > Chordata > Actinopteri > Gadiformes > Gadidae > Gadus > Gadus macrocephalus. The sequence continues at coordinate 4,031,044 of NC_082393.1, forward strand.
GGCCATGCCCTGAAAGTAGAGGAAAAACACCCGTCAGTTGGTTTGATACTTAGAAATAACATGTCACAGTAGTCGTGTTATTTCCGTAAATATGTCGGGGGAACTCACTTTGCCCCAGTCTCTTTGGCTGGAGGAGCTGGCCGAGGCCATTTTGGACTTCTTTTTGCTGTCCTTCAGCTTCTCACCAGCCCTCACCACCTCGCTTACATCGTTACGGCAACTGGGACAATACCTGAAATGGACCACCCCATGCATATTACTAAACATGAAGTACACAATAATATAAAAGATTCCATTTCGATTCATGCACCCTTACAAAACAAGTAAATGTTATTATACGCTTACTATAAATAAAGGATGCAAGTTTTGCGACCACATCCACCCTCTTCTGTGTTCCTTTGACAGTTATTCCTTGACATACAGAAACCCCCTAGCCCCCTCTGAATAAGGGCGGGTCTGTGATGTACTACTCAAATAAAATCGACTTAATCAGCACCGCTTTTACCATTGACCTCCGTGACGCTGATTGGAAGATTCGCCCGTGCCGGTTATAGTTATATAGTATATAGTATGGTTATAGAACCCCGACTCACCAGTCCTCGTCATCGGGGATGGACGTGAGCGGGGGGTCCAAGCAGTACATGTGGAAGGCCATGTCACACTCGTCGCACAGCAGCTGCTTGTCGGGGTCCTGCTTAATGCCACACGCGTGACAGTTGCACCAGCGGCAGTTCTTCTTGGGGTTGTCCTTGCAGTGCTTGCACTCGGGCCCGTTGGACCCTGAAGAACCGAGGAGATCAGGGTGGGTCAGCGCAAGAACTTGAAACCCATGTCATGCTGCCCCCAAAGAGAAGAATATGTAATGAATATCATCGCCACAATTTCCACATTTTCCACAACTCCTTACTTTTCAGCGGGCTTTCCGATCCCGGGGCCGAGTTGTCGGGACCCCCGGCCTCTTCGATTTTGTAGATCTCCGTCAGGAACATGATCCGACAGTCGTTAAGGGAGTCGCCAGCCTCACTGCAGAGAAAGATTATGAAACCATCTCAGTAAAAAGGATCGTTCAACAGGGACGCAAAATGTTTCGCTATCAATAAACTTCTTTAATGTTTGTTGAAGAAAAAAAATGTACTTTGGGTTAGGGCAGTGGCACTATCAAATACATTTCCTTTCCAAGAAGAGCACATTCTTGACACACTAGTTATACTAGAAGGTTACACTACATCTGGAAAAAGAAAGGAGAACTGTGTCAACAGCAGTCATCACACCACTCGTGGTGTTGAAGTGTATTCTCTCCCTTGGTGCTCACTGTTTAAAAGGGCATTTTTGCTGCCCTGCAAAATTGAACGGGGGTAAATAAGTACATTTTTGTCAAGTTGAAAGCAGACTGACATGAATGGACGCATCAGTTTGTCTAATGTTTGTCCAGGCCATTTTTTCTTGTTCTCATAATGATGGACGTCTCACGCTCATACATAATGGGCAGCCGAAACCTGAGTACCAAAGTAAGTAGTACGAAAAAAAGCATACAAATCCTGAATAGAGATTTTAATACCTACCTAACAAACGTATACGAATATACGACAATTTGGACTCATCACTACTACGGACATGTGACAATCAGCCAAAAGAACTCACCAGCTGAAAATGCATCAAAAGAACAGAAAAGTCCAAAGTTCTAGGTTTTAAACTTCAAAATTCAGAATAGTTTGAGCTAAATTTCTAACTAACACAAAATAGATTTCACTTGTTAAAAATTCTACCCCTTCTTCCCCCTGAAGCGACAAAGCCAAGCAGCCCCTTACCCGAGCAGGATCTTGGCGTGGATCTCATGCGCCGTCCGGGTCTCCTTCTTCTTGTTGATCTCGGCGTCGTACCAGTACCCCCGCTCCTTGGGGTCGTCTGGGTTGAAGTTCACCATGACGACCATGCCGGGCTCCAGCTGGTGCCACTGGTAGACTGTGCGGGCGCGCGGCCGGATGTCCTTGGCCAGCAGCTGGACCACGCCGTTCTCTGGGTAGCTGAGGTGAAGGAGGACCGTCAGTGTGCAGCTCACACGCACACGTTAGATGAAACACTCGACAGACACCACGGTTTACATTTTTGAGGGGGTCACCGACTACGGAAACTGAACTATGAATTCGGTTAAAACTCAAAAATGGGATAATGCGTAATTCCCCCTCTCAAACAAAACAATCATTAACAAATATTGCAAGTTGTGTCCACTAAAAGCAAACAAAGAGATAAATCTACCAATGAATCACTAGCCAAGTATTTACATTTCCGATATCAACTTAAGAGTACAGATGCGTCTTACTCTTCGTATTTGACGTGGTAGCGAATGTCCTCGTCAGTGGGCGTGCCCGGTTCCACCTTCTCTGGGCTCGGCTCCGGCCCCTTGGTGACCTTCAGGATCTGGGCCTCGAACCACGCCCCCATGTTCAGGTCCCTGGCGTCCACAAACTCATTGATCTAAAACACAAAGCGTCAGATTAATAAGAATACAAAGCTTTTTCCAGACGTTTTACTGTCAATGCTTAAAATCTGTTGGTTATGGGTGATTACGCGGTATAAATGAAACATGCAATAATTACAAAAGCATCCAACATTATATTTTGTCCAAAGTAACGTTTACTACGAGGCATGATTTTATTGTTGCAGTTTGCCATAATGTGATCCATTATTGTAATGATTCAATGTCTCTTCCTGATTGAGGAATCCATCGATTACTCATCTTACATTCTGCTTTCTAAACCAGGAAAATCATACCACATTACAACACTGATTATCACAATGTCGTAACCAACAACCAAAGTCGGTCTCGGCTCGGCTTACGAAAGAGTCACCCCTCAGGTCGGGTTAAAGGTGGAGTCCCTTCAGGGGTTGGGTTACCAACCATGCTGACTCTTCTATTCAACGGTTAGCCAAAACACTCAATAGCCAGTTAGACGTCCAAACCCATTACCTTGTACAAGCCGAACCCAGGGTCGATGAGTTCTTGCGTGTCGGCGCTGGCGGAGGTCCCGGCGGCCTGTGGGGCCTCGGGCTCCCCGTGGGTGGAGCTTTTGTCGGACTCGCTCTGGGCCGAGCCACAGCCGGAGTCCGAGTCGGAGAGCTCGGCGTCCTTGGGCTCCTTGGCGTCTTTGGTCTTCGCCGTCTCCACGGCCGGAGCGGCCGTCCTCAGCAGGAGCTGAACGATGTCGTTGAGACCCACGCTGTAGTCGAACATGGTGTGGCCGTCTTCCATCTGGACACACGGGGAGAATTAGGTTCTGTACCAGGGCGTGTGTGTGCATGAGCGCACACGCGTGTCTCACGATGGTCATGCTTGCAGTCAATGCCTTCAGGACCGGAATATACAACAAATTAATTAGTGCTCATTTGTGCAATCTCATCTCCGCTATACGATAATTGGAAATCATAAAGCGTTAGAAAAGGACATTTAGTGAACGTGGAGGTTTGCATTTATGGGTCGAGAAGGTCAAGTACAGTGAAGATGCAAAGAAACGATTGGATTGGTTCCAAACTAGGCGTGACCCTTGACCTGGCTGGTAATAACTAACAGAAGGATAAATGGATTCAATTGAATTGCGTTAGCCCTTGGGGTGGGGGGGACTTTATCTCAGTAATCCCCAACAGACTGCTCCTTCATTTAGTGCCATAGACAGACAGACTGAGCCGGAACAGAGGATATAAAAGACGCATTTATATGCAATATCACACAATTGAGATCGACTGCAAAATTTCCCCGTTGGCTGATCCAATAGTTGCAGAAATTACGACTGCTTGGGATTTGAGATACTGTTTTGTAACAACCCTTGGCAAATCAACTACAACAAGGCTTTCTGACTTAGATTTTACAAATTCAGTTAACATGTTAGATATGACACATGCCTTGTACACATAACAGCATTTAAGAAAAAGGTCCCCACTACTGAAATCCACACAAACACAATATTTCTATTACATTTGTTCATTCTGGTGTGAAGCACTGTCAGAAAACATAAGAAACATGATTATGATTTTTTATTATTTGTTTTCAGCCGTTTGCAATGCAAAAATGCATTGCAAAAATGCATTGCAAGCTCTAAAACACAGCCACAAAAAAGTGACTTTTGGCCAAATAATCTCAATATCATCTTGCAATAGCCTCGTCGTTTGCATTCGCATTGTGACTTGGGATCTCTGATCCAATGAGGCAACTTGAATTGACAACGTTTACACAGAAAACACGTTTAGTTTGTTCTTCTAATATTTAACCAACAGACGTGAATTAATTTCCGTCAACTCACTGCCAAACTGACACAGCCACGGTTGAATTTGACAGGAAATGACATTACATTCAAAAGTGTTTATACTGTATGTGTGCACTGATGCATTGAATAGTATAAAGTAAATAAAGCCTGAAATATATAACCACAAGGAAGGACCTTCATGGCACTGTCAGATCTTTTAAGTAGAGCGCACCAATGACATTGGATAATATTTATACTGATAAGAGTGCCTATAGTTCAACGGATCATTTACAGGCATCATAATAAAAAAAAAAATACACCATTGGAATGTCTTTGTTTACTTTTGTCCTCTTCAACACACAATGTTAAGAGTGATGTAAAAATGTAAAATAAACCATATACCATATTCCAGGATTTGGGTGACACAAGTTCAGCCAATTCAGTCAAAGGCTAAACTAAAGAAACTTAAAATTAAAAATAATTAAAATATCACAGAGGGAGGTTTCCACTGCACCTATCAGATCGTGTAGGGGTGTGGTCTGACCCCACGCACCCCCTTCTGTGTAGTTCGTACTTCCTCAAAATCATAAATCATCTGTACTGTAAAGGCTCACCGCCTTTGCCACGTGAATACACGGCAATTGGTCACCCGTTTGCGTAAATCTACTCCAGTCAATTGGCTTGATGGAAATCAATGAACTGAACGTATGAGAGATTGCAATGGATTTCCCCACGTGCCGGATTATGTTCCATCAAACATCGAAAGCACCTTGATAACCCGTTTGAAAATATAATTGGAAGTAGATAATGTAGTTTCTTTGACCAACACTTTAAAAGAACACCGTTATGAGCCGCCATTTGCATACATTTTAATATTCCACTTGCATACATATAGCGCAATAGCACTTTCTTCCCTTCACACCACCACATACAACTTTGCGTTCTTCAAAAACCCTGCAGGAACCAGCAGGGCATGCCATGGTCATTGATCCTCATGTTGACATGTTCAAAAACCAGGAAGACAGAATCCATGTACACATGTTTTCAAGCCTATAACTAGCAGTCCAAAACAGACTTGGACAACATTTGATCCATCAAATAAAGCTTGAATGACGATGCTGCAACCCTGCAGTCAAAACAGATGAGCACCCAACGGCTGCAACTCAAACATCCCTGGCATCCAATCCACAACCAACAGCCATTATCTGCCAGCTGCAGGTTTCACATGGCAAACCTCCCAGCTCTTACACCATCTATTCACCACGTCACCGGCTGTGTGACCTCAACGTACCTGTTTGCCGCGGTAGAAGAGCCTCTGTCGTTCGGGCTCCACCTTGAAGAGCTCCTGGATCTTGAGGCGCAGCTCGTCCACCTTGGTGAGCTTGGACAGGTTGTCCACCCGGTGGGTCTGGCTCCCGTCCATCGTCCGTACTTGGATCCACATTGCAGCTGCCCTGGGGATAACGGGACCCGGTTAGAGGATGCTGTCCTGCAGCTGCGCCAGAAGTGGGCCAGGCACACCGGTTGCCACTTAGACCGGGCCCTTTACTTTGAGCCCCCTTTCCAGCCCGCTCGTCAATAGCCAAAGCAGAAAGATCCTTAAACGTTGACTGTTAATACAAAACGTTTGCCTCTTCAAGGAGAACAAGGCAGGTGAACGTCTGTTTGTTTTCCATTAATGGAAGTCAGTGAAATTGCCATAATTGAAACTGGACACCGTCTGTTTCCTTGTATTTTGGAGCCATTGTTTCCAAAATAGTACAAAAACAAGCCAGACAGCTGTGGTGCCCCTATAGCCGCTATAACAGAATCCATCCATCATCACCACAATGAAGCTGACAGCCGTTTCCTAAATCATCCATGTTAAGCAACAGAAAGGCGGGTTTGAGTTTTAGGTAGCTACTGGGGTTGTGCTTAAGTTATGTTGATGGCATCTGCCTGGCTGCCATTGCTATTGAAAATAGTATGGACAGTTGAAGTACTCACAAGTATTGCTTATTAATATTCCAAGTGGGATACAGATTCAGTATTCTATAGACTTCCCCCCAACCTTAAAAACAAGTTGTGAATGAAAGTTATTGAACTGGCTTTCATGTCATCTTTCGAATAAAGAATTTTCCATTCACACCACAGTCAGACTTGACAACAGTGACAAGGCATCTGGTGTTGTCATTTGTGCCATTTGTGCAATAAAACGTGTGCAATAAAACGGTTTAACAATGGAGGGCAAAAACTGCTGTGGCTGTTATATCCACATAACGGTCAGATTGTTTAAATTAGAAGACAACTCGAGGATTGGGATAACTATTTGTTGGAAATAAAAATAAGTCGCCGAGGCTAGTAAACAAGTGATTATCCACTAGAGTGATAATGACACGGCCTATTCAAATCTCTACTCCGTGCCTTCTGCCACTGGATGACGGTCAATAACAGTGTTCAAACGGTCATTGTGCTGCGCCTCCATCCGAGTGACCTGTCACCCCTCCAACAGTCTTTTCTGGGCGTGGCCAAGCTGATTTAAATACAGTGCGGGAAAACGAAGCGAAGGCCACTCCCACCGAGAGCACATCCGGGCGCGAGGAGCTGCTACCAAACAATGTGGCTTCGGGTTTCTGACAATAAAACACGCCATGGGACCACCCAGTATTACTTCAGATAGAATCGATAAGGTTTAATCAGTAGCTACGATTATGTTGCAACAGAAGATGCCTTTGCGGTCCGTTTTAAACACGATTGATGTATTATACACGGTGGTCTGTGCTCGCTGCGCTCAGCTGGGATCAGCTGGTCCGACGATTCATTAAAACCCTTCAAATCCAGTGTGGTCGTGTTTAAACTGGTCACGTCCGTCTTTCCCCACATGTTTAGTAATCTAACCACCAAACCAAGAAAGAAAGGAGCATCTCGAAATATACAAGGTTTACTACAACCACACCTCTATGGCCAAATACTGAAAACTATTTTTTTTTAATAGGACAGTTTCTCCTTCGCATGTAAACGTTTTATATCGAGTGCAAGTACACGTACTGGCCAAACTTGTGTGAAAGTGGATCGCCCATTCTGTACGTTCACCCAGTAAACAGAAACACAAGGTAAAAGCGCGCACAACAGCATCACACACACGGAGCTCAACCCTCCAGCCCCGGTAGCATTGACAGCGGACCACGTTCCCGACCCCTACCAGACACTTATGTGCACAAAACACGCACATGCCCGTTCAGTCATTCAGCAGAGCAGCGCCAAGCGCGCTAGTTTTAACTCGGTTGGAGAATGAACACGATGTAAACAGTGTTAAGTCACCCGAACAATGCATTTGAATGACGAGGAGAGCCGTTCAGAAACGAGGCAGGGAGACTTTCCAAATTAGCAAAAACAGGCTAGCTAGCTAGGTCAACTGATACGATCCAACACAGGTTGTATGTTATTAAATTCAACGTAGTTCGTGGCTTTACCTGTTTGATTGTCCAAATTCTCGGATAAAGTTTATGCCGCAAGAGATTTCCTCGTACCGCTCTAGTTTGCAAGAGAAACTCAACGCGCTGCAGAAGACAGAATCAATAGTTCTTTGATACTTTCTTTCCCCGCCCGTCTACAACTACAAGGATTCCGCTATTGGCTCGTTCTTGCTCACAGGCGGCCGCTAATTGGTCGGCATGGTTGTCAATCTGTCTTGTGACCGGAGCTTAGACTCAGCGCGCGAAATTGTGGTCTCGTGGGCACAGATCACTTCCGAGAATTTGGCGCGAGATTATGTAAATATATGTACTTTAGACCTTGGAGCTGAGTTTAGTAAACATCCCTTCTGCTGGGAGTTCTTGCTCGAACAATGAAATCACACCAATAATCGCCTTAAAGACGATTTCGCCAACACATTATCCGTGGAAAAATTAAACTGGCTGAATGTAGTTATATTACGCTGCTTATTGCATAGTAATGCGCTTTTTGATCTCTTTTGGCGGGAGAAGTTGACGAATCTCTGTTGTCAACCTCAATATAGGTAGCTGTGTGTTAGTGTTTATATTTGTATGCATGGGTGTGTGTGTGTGTGTGTGTGTGTGTGTGTGTGTGTGTGTGTGTGTGTGTGTGTGTGTGTGTGTGTGTGTGTGTGTGTGCGCGTGTGTGTGAATCGTTTTTTTTGGAATTTACATACGAACTCACGAACTTTCCCTGACATATTATGTAATGACATTATTATACGTTTATGTTATGTGTTTATGTATGCATTGCATTCTAATTGGATTTTACTCAGGAGTTCATTCCCAAAAAAACCTAGTAATTACAAAAAGTAGAATTTCAATTAACCTTTATTTTTTTTATTAGTTTATTCATGCATACAATCTCATCAAAAGGCTTCTTTAAACAAGTCCATAATTACACTTTCCTGTTCACATTCAATTAAATGCAATATTTATGAAGTAATAAAACTAGACACATCTCTTTCAGATAACAAAATAGCGACCTTAAAACCCTTAGAAAAGTGCTGCTGTGTTACAGTTTAGAAATAATAATCAAGTTAAAAGAGTCATTGTGGATACAATTTGGTTACAGGTAACATACACAGTAGCCCAAAATATAAGCTCTTTAACTACAACTAAGTTCAGTCTAAAGTTGTGCACATTCTAATGTCCAGAGCCATAAAACAGCACCATAGCTTAAAACTATCAAAAGTTACAGTTTGCAGTTTTTGCCTTGCCATGGTGCCATTTCAAACAAAAGTTTGATAGACAAGATGGTACCTTAATTGTACTAATGCCAGACGAGAAAAGTGGGGTACACCCGAGCCTCAACAGCGGTATGAGTCGTCGGGTGCGGTGGAGGGGGGGCACAGCTGCCGTGGGGCCGCCCCCCCACCTCCACCCTCAGCCACAGCCAGGGAGGAGGGGAGGAAGTGCACCTGGTAGGACAGGTTGTCCAGGAAGTCCTTCTGTTGCTTAGCGATGGCCTGGGACAGCACCAGGGGCAGGGACTGCACTCCCAGCAGGACCGAGTCCAGTTTCTCCTCCAGCGCGGCGATCCGATGGTCCAGGTTCTCGCTGCGCCGCTGGAGCTCCGACACCAGGTCGTACATCATGTTCTGGGTCTAGAGGAGGGAGACCAGAGGAGATACCAGGTGAGACATCGTGTTCTGGGTCTAGAGGAGGGAGACCAGAGGAGATACCAGGTGAGACATCGTGTTCTGGGTCTAGAGGAGGGAGACCAGAGGAGATACCAGGTGAGGCATCATGTTATGGGTCTAGGGAGAGGAGAGACAGGATGGTCTGACCCAAGTGATAGGGAGACATGAGGGTCTCACCCTAGAGAGAGGAGAGACCAGGAGAGACATGAGGATCTGACCCTAGAGAGAGACCAGATCAGAGGAAAGGCCAGGGGAGATACCTGGTTGAACGTTATACTCTGAGTCTGGAGAAAGGAGAGCCCATAGGAGAGATCATACTAGGATAGATTTAGAATGCATACAATACATGACTATTTTCATACATCAAAGATGTATCTATTATTTTGTTTTCCAACAGCAGTTGAAAGCAGGATTGAATCATGACCAACATTAGTGACATTATTTTGAGTCACAACTCAAACAGCCTTAATCTTTTTGCTATCGTTGGAATGTTAAATTCTCTGAAGAACAAACACAAACCTTTGCGATGTCAACAACTGTGTTGGCCTGGTCAGTTAGTTTCCTCTGCTCCATTTTGACCCTGCGTAATCTGATCGAATGAATACATCAATCCATCAAACAATCTTTCCCTTTACTTGTACAACCGATGGACATTAATGAACTTGCCTAAAACACAAAGCAAGCAGGTTATGTTAGTTATACACTTATAAGTTCTATACATTCTAAGTTATGACTTCAATCAGTTATAATACTTTATCGGTTTTAGGTTTCATCAGATGAATTCTCATCTGACCGTCCACAGCAATTTTACGGCCAATCAATGACTTAAAAATGCCATGACCGTGCGTCACGATCACGAACGGGGAATCACCGCAACTTTAGATTCTGCTGAAGGCCCTGAACATGACTCTTTAGCACCTACTGGTGGATGGCCTGTAGAAACTTCCTTTGGTGGTGACGTACAGTAGCGTGATCAATCTTCTTCACCAGTTTGGTGTACTTGTAGATCAGCCATGTCTCCCTCAGAACGTTGGCTGCTGTGTTTTTCACCTGCGAAGAATTGGATTTTATATGTATTATTATTATTAAATAAAAACACAAATACATGTCACAATTCATTTTGTTATTCAGGCCTCATGAATTGTTCTGAAATGATAATTTAATTGATCCACATACATGCAGCCTGGGGTGTGAACTGACCTTTTTATAAAGCTGAGTGTCCATCATGAAGTTGTGGACGTGCTTCTCTGCTCTGGTGAGCTCCGACTTCCTCGCTACAACGGCAACCACCAGCGCTGTGCAGCCCGCGCCCTGACAACGAGATGACAGGAAGCAAACTTCAAAAGAATAACTCCAAAGTCAAGTGGCCGCTAATTGACTTGAAAATCGAATGTAATAAATAATAAATTAATTACATTGAATACAATTGAACAGTCACATGATGCTAGCTTGTGAAAGGCTGATATTGTTATTACATGGTACAAATATCCCAATAACAAAATCCTGCATGTACAACTGTATTGTGTGTGTTATAACATATATTCCACCATTCAGAGTAGATAAGATAGATGAGAATGCACAGCCCTACAAAAAAACAGCGATAATTACCACAAACATCAGTTTAAAGTGACCCAACAACATGGTCATCAACACAGTGAGACACAACAACAGTTCCGATGAGGGTGGAACTCACCATGATGCCGGTCAGCAGACACACCCCTTTGCCACAGTAGGTGTGAGGGACCATGTCCCCATATCCGATGGACAGGAAGGTGATGGAGATGAGCCACATGGCCCCCAGGAAGGTGCTGGTCACCTGCTGGGCATCGTGGTACCTGGAAGAGAGCAGCTAGGGATGAGGCAGTGGTGATCAGGAACAAGAGAGGACATGTTTCTGATCAGCCCGGCTGTGTGCGTTGCATTTCAGTGATTCAGTTTCAGTGATTCAATCTCCTTTTGATCGTTTTATCAAAATTAGTAAAAAAAAATTGGAGCATTGGATGAATGAGTGAGTGAGACAATTTCTAAAAAAAAATGAAAGAGTAACTGGGAAAAGAAGCAAGGGAGAGAGTGGATAAAAAATATAAAGTGTATATAGGAAGTGTATAATTGTGTTAACTTTTAAGTTTGAGAATGTGTGTATGAGTTCGTACTTCTTATGTTATTTTTTAGGTTTTGAGAGTGGGTAGGTACCTCACACACACGGGCAAACAAACACATCACACGTTGTAAATACACATTGTATGTCTTGTTTAGTAAGGCAGTATATTTCCCAGATTGGTTCCATGTTGGGAGCCCGTACCTCTCACACACGCGCACGGTCCAGGCAGCGATCACCCAGCAGGAAACACTGAAGACCAGAAGCACCGTCCCGGGACACATGGTCATCAGAGTCTTCATCACGAAGCGCGTGTCGAAGCTGATCTTGTTCAGGGCACCGATACTGTGCGACGAGGCGTCCGTGAAGAGCCTGCCTGCGCACACGAGACCCACGCATCAGATCGGAGGTTCCCCTCGGTGTTCCTGGTCCCCCCCGTGCCCCAATGTAACCACGACGACGCGGTCTCTGGTTTGGTGTGAGGCTGTGGTCGAGGCTTGACGTTGCTGCCCTAAGCAACTCATCACCATTGACAATACACATTTTCTATTTCTTTAGAAATTGCACTTCAAATGTTTGCTTCTGATACCGCTATGCATGTCAATTTTGCCACCTATTGTACCCCTAACTGTCCCTGGGATTTAGGGCTATACATATTTTACTCTGTAAAATATGTACCGGTACTATAAGAATTATACAGAAAATATAAAAGTTTGCATTTCACTTTGTGTCACTTCATCCCTCGTTTGAAATATTATAAGATAATTCTTCCAGAAAGAAGAATCGGGTTAATCTAGTAATTTAAACTCGTCTCATTGTGATTTTTGCACTCTATGGAAAAAATAAAGTTATTATTATTATATTATTATCTTTTATCTGTTTATCGTTTTCATGCTATTCATGAATTGTTCCACAGTGGTGGATGACTGCAATCCAAGCACATCTTGTTCCCTAACGCGGATCAACCCAGAACAGGAGGAACTTGCTGTGCAGCAGCGTCACGCGGCCAATCAGGTAGAGGCGCAGGAACATGGGCACGGAGAGCAGGATGTCCAGGTCGGCGTCCGCCTCCGAGGGCGCGTGGCTGAAGACCAGGCGGGCCGCCCGGGTGAAGACGTAGCGGCCGGGGACGGGGTGCACGGCGCACACCACCAGCTCCAGGGCCACGAAGAGGATCCGCTCGCAGGTCATGGCGATGCGCCAGTCGTCCGCCCCGTTGTCCACCATGAACAGCTGGACCCCCGCCGAGAGGGGGGGGGGGCGAGACGGCCGACCAGTGAACGGTTAGTGGAGCACATGGTTCATTTCTTATAGTTTTTTTTGTTATATTTTAGATGATTTTTTTCTTTTAGCAATCAATGTTATATTTTCAAAAATACAAATGAATAGGAAAAGGGATGAAATATTTTGTTAAATAGTAATATACTGAAAAATACATTATACCTAGTACATGCATACTTGCAAAAACAGCTACAGAGAAGTATATAGACAAAAGAGATAAAAAAAAAGGATGATATATTATATAATATGATATGTTATAGTTAATAATAGTCATTAATTAATTCCTTCATTTATACTTTAGTGTTGCTATTTAATCATTCAGCTGACGAGTTTCTCCAGAGGGATTTCTGGTTAATAATTGGAGATACTTTTTCTGAATGAGCAGGTAGAGGTTCAGGCATTCTGCTCAGGGATGCTTCCAGGTAGATGGTGGATATGGGAATTTGAACCCAGAATCAGCTGGGAGTGAAACATCGTAACCACTAGAATATCCTGCCTCATTTGGGTTCAACAGTAAGAGAAGTGAATAATTGTTTTATTTACGACTATTGAACACTGCATAAATAAACAAGATAACACTTTTTGCCAGGATTTTTTTTTTTTCAGATCTCAATCATGAGATCTGAAATCGTGGGATATTGCCCAATATCCCGAGAGAGGGAACCAATCAAATCGCGCCATCTTAGGGGGTTCACGTGTAGCTTATACTAATAGCTGATATCTACCCATACCTCGACCTCCCTGGCGTGGTACATCACGATGAGCCCCAGCAGCACCACGGTGGAGACACTGATCATGCCTTTAAGGACAAACGAGTACACAGAATCCTGGGGAGCAGGAAGGGAACAGTGTTGAAGGGGTACGGACCCAGACCAGCTGTTTGATTACAAATATCTCACCGGATCCAGAAGGGGAGTTCGCTGCTCCGATATAATAATGATTAAACATTTTACTGTGTTGTTTTGATTGTGCTAAGCATATTAAAGAGAGGGTACACCACACTGTATATTTTTGATCGGTAAGCAATGACTAATATGATATAATGTATAATATAAACACGAAAATAAATTACTTTTAAAATGAATCTCATGTTATCGCTAATATTGCTATTATGATGATAAAAAACACTACTGTATGTACCACAGTGTATATATATTCTGTACGTTGTTACCATCTAAATGAGTTGTAATGAGTTTAATCATTTATTCCTCACCTTGGTGTAAAACCCCCTGGACAGCTCCGTCTCGATCACCATGACGACGATGCCAAACATCCCGCTGACCAGGGCGAAGTCGCTGAGCCGCTTCCTCTTGCCGAACAGCGCCCGGCGCTGGCCCAGCCGGTGGCCGATGTCCCGGTTCTTCTTTGGTGGCGACGGCGCCGGCGTCCCGCCGGCCTCTTCCAGCCGGGCGCTCCCCGCCTCGCTGGGCTCCTCCCGGCTGGTCTTAGAGAAGGCGTCCTCCGGGACGGCCCGGCAGAGGAGCCGGGGGGGCCGCGGCTCGGCTGGGTCCGCGTCCGGGCCGCGGGAGGGGTGGAACGCGCCCTGGCGGCCCTCGGCCGACGGTCTGGCCGCGTCCCCGTTTGGGGCGAGTCCCGGGTTGTCGATGGCCCCGTTGCACGGCGGAGACCCGGTTCCCCGGAGCAGGGAGACCCTGGACCCGGTGGGACTGAGCTGGGACTCATCGTTGTTCTGGACCACAGAGGGGAGGGGAGTTAGTGCAGCGAAGGGGACGCACACACAGACTATCATCAGGGGGCATCAGAGTTAGGGTGTTTGTTCTGCCAGCCGAAAGGTAATGGGTTCGGTCCCCAACGTGAAGTCTAACTGCAGGCATCCTTGAGCAGGATCCCCTACCCCCCCCCCCTGTGCATTAATGCCCTGTATCAAATATAAATGAATCACTTAAATTGATTTCAAGCCTAGGGTGAAACCGTCGGCTAAATCACGAGCAGGTGAGCACTGATGACCTGGTGTGCTAAGGATGGTGAATGCAATTGTGGTACGTACAAAATAAGGACGTATAATGTTCTGCTTCATCTTATGCAAATTAAAGCTTACCCCTGTAGGACAATACACACACGAGGAGAATATGTACAAAAGAAAATCGAGAAGGGGAATGGTTCCACACTTCAAGCTCCACAAAGCAAAACCAGGTACCTGATTTTGCGCGTGATAGAGCCTTTTGTCAGCTCGGTGTTGGTTTTCAAGAGAGCCACGGTGGCCGAATGAAAGGGAATCTGCACTTTGGTCGGGAGGTGAACCTTTCATCCAGGGACTGCTGGTGAAGGGGGAGTCAGAGAAGTTCAGGGGGTTCAACACGAGCGAAGAACGGGTTTCTGTTCCGGAAAGTTCTCTCGACCGGCGTTCGGCCTCCGTCGAGCCTGGATCTCCGTCCTGAGGTTTCGACAGAGGCAACAGCAGGTTCTTCTCCCCGAACTCGAGGGAATTCAGCGGGATGTTGAACAGATTCTTTGGGGCTGGTACGCAGCCGTCTTCGCCTTTAAAATGGTTGGAAGGTTGTTGGTGTTGTTTTTGTTGTTGTTGTTGTTGTTGTTGATGATGTTGTTGGTGGTGGTATTGGCGCAGGCCTCTCCCGCCGTCGTCTCCGTTGCACTGGGTACCCGTGAAGCCCTCCTGTGAGCAGAACGTTGCAGATATCAAAGGGTCCTCCGGGAGGGTCTGTTGAGGGAACACCTGGCAGGTGGAGATCAGGGAGGACTTGAAGAAAGGCATGTTGTTGTTCTGAGCCGACAGCGAGAGGTGTCTCTTCTGGGGGACGCCGCCGACGCTGCCGGGGGGAACGTCTTGTCTCGGCCAAAGATGAAACCCCCCCACGTCCTCGTGTTCGCAGTGAGACTCGTCATGTGACGGACATCCGCATCCTCCTCCTCCTCCACCACCACCATGATCGGGATGGGAGAGGCCCATGATGGCAATCTGCTTTGCCGCAGCGGTAGGACCGCTCACGCCCCCACCACCACCACCACCACCACCTCCACCGCCGACCCCACCACCGCCACAGACATGGCTGCAGAACGGAAACCACGGCCGCTCCTCCGACTGCGGTAAGGTTCTGCTCCGGATCTTCAGGGGTTGCAGCCTGGAGGGAGTGGCCCCGGCCGGGGTCGCGGAGGAGGGGGTTCGGCGGGGTTCAGGCACCGGGGAGGCTCGAGAGAGGCGATAGTGCAGGACGTCGGGGTCTCTGCCAGAAGTGGGGGGCAGGTCTGGGCCGGGATGGCAACGGTCATTACCCCCGTCGTCGAGCACCTCTCCGGTGGAGTCTAGCCGCTGGGTGGCGTTGGTGGGCTTGACCAGGATCAGCCTCATGGCTCAACGCCGGGGGGGTCTGGACTTCAGGTGCCGGACGCCATCCTTCTAGAACACAAATGAACATGGATCACAGCACACACCTTTATTTAACCAGGTAAAAGTCTCATTGAAATTTTAAATCTCTTTTCCGAGAGACCTGGCCAAGAGGGCAGCATAAAACCAAGAAATACATTAAGGTTTCGTCCAACAAACACACACAATTTTCACAACATTAAAATACAGTTTTGGGACTTCATAGTTAAGGAATTAGACATAGGGACCATTTACAATACTTCCACATTCTAGGTCCTTAAGAAATAGTAGTATAATCTAATGTTGAATGATTGACCACTATCTTTGAATACCTTCATTTATATCCCGATCCTATTTGATGGTAAACATCCAGGCCACCATGACGATGTCTGAGCATGTTGTCACATGATACGCACCCACTTATGCACGGCATTTTGTGGTTTCCGTTCCGCTGTTCTTTTTTCACACTTCCATTTGAACATCTCAAGCATTGTTACAAGTAACCAATGAAGAGTAAGCAAACATAATAATAATACAATAATGACGTATGAACCAGACCCCCAGCTGTGCATAATCAGTGAGGCGTCATGTTATCTTAAGGCTCTGGTTCGGCTGTTTTGCAGAAGCAGAGGGCTCTGACAGCAGCAGATGCTCTTATCAAAAAGGCTCACGAACACAAAGGACTGACATTCTTGAGAGTAAAACCCCAACATGGGGTCTCATCGCCAACATTTTCTCCATTACATTTCTATTTTATTTATGGAAATAAATGTTTACTGGAAATGTGAAGTTATTGTATTGTTTTCCTCATAGTTAAGATGTATCCCTTAACTAAAGGTAATTTACTCCAATTTAATTAAATACATTCAAATCTAGGAATAATAAAAAGGAAAGACTTAAAATATGCTCCCATTCGATTTTTTTTATAATGCCACACATGTGATTCGGGCAGCCTTTTCATAATTACTACATTAAGGATCCAAGGTCTTCAAGGTCTAATCCTGAATTGAGCAAAAAAATCCTGTAAAAAAAAAGGACCAACATTACCAGGCATACAACACCATTTCCCTTCTCTCCTCTTCACCCCGAACGAACACACGGCACGCAGGGCAACCCACGGCCAGGGCTTACCTTGATGCTGCGCGGGGAGCCCCACAGGGAACGGTCATCTGGGGCCCAGGGTTGGACGAGGTTGTTAGGGCCGGTAGGAGAAGTGTGTTCTGATGGTCTGTTGTTCGGCCCCTTACTGGCCCCTCCCAGCGGCGCGCTACACTTGACACAGGGGCAGCGCAGAGCTTTTCCTTTGAAAGTAATGATTAGAGATTCACTGTGAGGGAAGAAAGGGGTGAGAGCAGAGGACTTGTGAGAGGCCGTCATGCAAATAGGGACACACACACACACACACACACACACACACACACACACACACACACACACAAAGACACACACACATCACAACAGGTGAAGAACAACCATCACCATGATGTAACGTCAGATGTGTCGGAGCTCAAAGGGCTCAGACATGATGAAAATAAATTGGACCCGATTGGACGGATTGCTATGGGGAGGGGGTGGGGTGGGAGGAGGAGGAGGAGGAGGAGGAGGAGGAAGGGGGAGGAGGAGACTGGTCCTTTTCAAAGCAGGGCGGTAAATAAACAGGAGAACTTCTCATTCATCACACGGCCTTCACAGAAGCTTCTTATCTGGCCCGCCACAAGGAGGCGGCTGGACAGGTGTCTCATTTGACCCAGTGAAGGCTACAATGGGGTCGACGAATGGGAGGGCCTTCAAGGGGCCGTCGCACTCTGAGCTCCAGGAAGTGACGTTATGTTTATTACGTGGTATTGGAAGACCATATACATGCAAATTAAACTATGGAATTTTGGTTGGTTGGTTGAACGCGTTCTTTCTCTGTGACCGTGAACAGCTTTGACCATTTTGGTTTTGTGAGAGTATAAAAGGTGATTGTGGAGACACTTCAAAGTGGTTAAAAGAGACGTTTGATAGGCTTCTAAGAGACGTGAAGGGGGGATGGGGGGGGGTTGATGTAAACGATTGAACTGTCGGTGTTAGTGATGTCAGGGGGGGTAGGTCACACTTTAGAGGGGTCCTCGTGAGACTAGAGACCGGCCTGCTTAATTTAAATATTTCAATACTTTGGTTTTGTTTCACATTAAGGCAGGCAATTCTGTCATACTTTAACAATCAACTTAAGCAATAGTACTGGATTATCATTCGTGACTTAATTTATTTGGTCTTTTATTTATTTTTTTTAAGTTAACAAACCCTTGATTTTAACTTCAACAATTTCCCCTCAAATAAATAGCGGTTATAAGGAGTGAATGTGTAGTTTCTTATCCAATATGTGTCCGGATTATTCGTCTCTCTCTCCATCCATGCTAGCAGTTCCACCCAGCCCCATCATCCACAGAATGCAGTCTCAGCATACTGGTCAGGCTGGCCAGGGAATCTCGCTGTGCAGTCAAAAGCCTTTGTGGCCCGCGGTGACACCAAACTAAGTATTACCAGGCTCATTCCCAGACCACTAAACCGTTACATGGGCGACCGTCTCCATCCCGACGGCCATTTAAAACCATTTATTTGGTTGGTTGTTGGTTGTGGTAATTGTCATTGATTTGTTGCAGCTGAATTTGAGTCTAATGGTTGATCCATGCTTTCTGTCATGCGTCTGAACTAAATTGGAGTGGTGCAAGAGTTTGTGTGTGCATTTGTCAATAAGATTACTGATCAGAAAGGCTAATTCTGAAAGTAGGATTATTTGTCCAAATGCACGTTTTGATTTAACGAGGAACAACTTGAATGCTTCATGCAATTTAAGGTATTAAAATACTTATTGCGCTTTAGTGGTCAGGTTTTCAGTGTTATTTATTTTTATGTTTGACAAAAAATTATTTTATTTAAAATTAGATAAATGTATTAATTAGCAGCGTTACCGTTCATGTAATTTAGACAGGATACAATTGAAAACGATGTTTTGAATTAAAATTTTCCTCGAGAGAACCAAGAACATTCTGGAAAAGTGTTGCTGTGAATCAATGCCTGACTTTATTCACATTATTGTCCAGCCCTGCTCAGACCGATCCGAGAGTCGAGCACTCAAAAGCAAAAACATTGTAAATCTTTAAATGAGATGGTTGATACGGTCATGGAGTAGCACCCTTGAATTAATTACTGTCATCTCAAAATATCGTAAACAAGGCTTGACGTCTCAACTTTCGTTGAGCCCAACGTAATCAAACTCATAAGATGCAGAGAATCCTCTTCAGGAGGTGGGGTACGTAAACTTAAATGTCATTAAGGGCAATAATGAGTAGAAAAAAACTAAGCCGATGTTAGCTAGCTCGCAAAAGCTGCGTAGAATTAAAAGCCTTCTTC
The DNA here is from genome assembly GCF_031168955.1 of Gadus macrocephalus. Lineage (NCBI taxonomy): Eukaryota > Metazoa > Chordata > Actinopteri > Gadiformes > Gadidae > Gadus > Gadus macrocephalus. Next base: position 4,050,516 of record NC_082393.1, read on the forward strand.
AAAGTCCTCGGGGCATTGGAGTGAGTCCGTCTAAGTGCGCGGTAACGGCTTTCATCAGCAACTCTCGCCATCGACCCTAAGAACCATTTGTTCCAAAATAGTGAGAATTTGAGCTTGGTTGGGCTTGTGAACGAGGTTAGAGCGAGTGTAGAGTGAGTGCCGGGAGGCCTTCAGTTGGAGATGGCCGCCAAGCGCTGGTTCAGCGGGTTCTCCGGCGACTTGGTCCACTCTTTCTTCAGCATCTGCTTCAGCTGGGACAATCTCATGTTGGGGTTCTCCATCTTGAGGCGGGGCATGTGGGCCTCCTCGAACGCGGCGAAGGCCGCCTTCATCCTCCGCTCCGGGTGGCGGTCCACCTCCTCTGGTCCCGTACTGCCGGGACAGGTAGAGGAGGACAGGTAGGAGGAGGACAGGTAGAGGAGGACAGGTAGGAGGAGGACAGGTAGGAGGAGGACAGGTAGGAGGAGGACAGGTAGAGGAGGACAGGTAGGAGGAGGACAGGTAGGAGGAGGACAGGTAGAGGAGGAGGACAGGTAGGAGGAGGACAGGTAGGAGGAGGACAGGTTGAGGAGGACAGGTAGGAGGAGGACAGGTAGGAGGAGGACAGGTAGGAGGAGGACAGGTAGGAGGAGGACAGGTTGAGGAGGACAGGTAGGAGGAGGACAGGTAGGGGGAGGACAGGTAGGGGGAGGACAGGTAGGGGGAGGACAGGTAGGGGGAGGACAGGTAGGAGGAGGACAGGTAGGGGGAGGACAGGTAGGAGGAGGACAGGTAGGAGGAGGACAGGTAGGGGGAGGACAGGTAGGAGGAGGACAGGTAGGAGGAGGACAGGTAGGAGGAGGACAGGTGAATGAGGAGGACAGGTGAATGAGGAGGACATGCGTAGGAGGAGGACATGCGTAGGAGGAGGACATGAGCCAACACAAATATTATTTGTTAAGTCTATTATTCCCCAAGAGGCCTAATAGGCCGGTATAGTATACAGTATAGATCACAATACATGCATGGCTACATTATGTCGATAAATATGCTTTACGAACTTGCTCTTGTACCTGAATGAACATTTATCATATCATTTAACATTTATCCAGTGTTCAGGTCAAAGCTGACTGAACACACACACACATACACACACTGGAGAAAGTTCAATTATTATTTTTTTTAATCCTGAACTAAATTAGGCTAGGATGGTCCCAGTGGATTATTCCTGGGTGTCAGGGGGCCTCCGTTAATGAACAGAGCCTGACCCCCGCCATGACAACCAACCAATGAACCTTGAGCACACACACCTGAGCACGGAAATAGCGTCTTCTATCGTCCGGGCAGTGACACTGCCCTCCTCAGGCTCGATCCGGTTCACGTTCTCCTCCAATGGGGTCTCAAGGTGGCTCTTTTCTGAAAGGTGAACGGGATATATGGTTATTAGTCATAATTAAGCAGCTGAGAAGATGCTTTGATCCAAGGAAATGTGTGAAGTGAATTAATGAAGGTGGCATAGGTAGATGCTAGGCATCTTTCTCGTGGAAGCCTACAGTTAGACTGAGTTCATTGGGGATCAAACACAGTTTTTTTTTTGCTGGGAGTGAAACACGTCAACCCTCTGAATCCATGCAATGGTCGTTCTTATAAAGCTACACAGAAAAGGATGCAGTATTTTAGACCAATTAGATCTAAAAGGTTAGATCAGTGTTACCCTCTTCAGCCAGAGGACGGGGTCTACCTTTGGGTCGAGGCGCGCCCGGCTGCTGCTCCTCAGCCCGTAGGGTCTCCTCTATCTGGGCGCGGGTCACCTTGCCCCCGGCTGCAGCCGCTGCCGCCGCGGCCGCGGCCTCCTTGGTGGCCCGGCCCTTCAGCATGGAGGCCTCCTCGTCCAGGAGGCGCTGGTTCTCCTTCTTCCTCTCCAGGGCCTCCAACCTCCGCTTCTCCTTGTCATCCTGGGGGGGAACCGGGGACAGAATAGGGGGAACACATTGAGGAATACTTAGTTAAGATGATGACGCGTTAGGACATTGAGATAGTTATTGCCCATGACCAGGGTCCAAAATGCACTTCTAGACTTTTGATTATCTCCTGCCAGAGTGGAACCACTATATTTTTTGTAAATATTTGCGCTGCCGAATGGTCACATTTATCCGCCTTTGGCAGAGGCAGGTGTTCATTTCAGATCCTGACTGTGTCTGGCTCCACGTTTAAAACCAGATGTAATACAACTGGGCAAAATGCATAGCTTCTCTGGCGATTTTTCTCTAACTTTCTCTCTTATTCCTGAACGACTTGGACCATGCTACTGTCTTCATACATGTTGCTATGATATACAAATGTGTTTATTAACTGTAGCAAAACAGGTTGCCTCATATTCTAGAATCAAAACTTAAATAGTTACTGTTTTCAGGGCTTGTCGGGGGGCTTACCTTCCGCGCTTCTTTTTTCAGGACATGTTTGTCATTTTCCGTCCACAAAGCATCCTCTTGTTCCTTCTTTTTGCGGGCGTCTGCCACGGCTTGAGCCTCAGCCTTGCGAGCTTTGGCCGTGACAGCCTTGGAGTTCTCACCCTGGAACTTCTTAGGCATCCCAAGTTAATCTGATGCCAACTATGCGGGAGACAACGTTGCAGGTTTTTTCGATTGCACTTTGACATTTGACAATACAGTTCGTTTTAGACATATTAGAGTTACAGATGACCTTTGTCGTTTTGGGGTCACCAATACGGATCAAGTTGAACATTCAACATTACATGAATTGGTTCTGAATATGTGGTACCGTTAAGCTATACGATAGGTGGTGTTATCCAGGCAATGCTAGTAAAGTGGCATTTCGTTATGTATTCCAACGGTAAAGAGAAATCCTAACTGTGTAATAAAACACAATAAATATGACCAAACGTAACACAATATGATACCAACCATATTATTCACATATTCTTTCTCATAATAAGAACGCCTGTTGTTTTCTAGCGTTAATCTGATGTAAAATGCATGCAAAACATTTTTATTTCATTTAAAATTCCCAAATGAATAAAGGCACTACTCTAGAAATTTGTATTTCTCTAAATAATAATAGAATAGAACCAGTGGCCGTACCTAAATGACAGTGTTGTTTGAAGAGGTGTCCGCCACCGCCTCGTCCAGAGCGCAGCGCACTGTGATGACGTCATGTCCTCTCTATGCATGGACTCCATTCTTGTATTATACATACACATGCTTATATGTACATTTCTCTTTTCATATTCACCCTTTAAGGAGAAAGGGATACATATTTGAGTCCATTCGGAACTAGGCTGTGTCTGAAACCAATCTGTTGTTTAAAATGTATATTCTTGATATGTATATTGTATGTATATTGTATGTTAACTATGATGTGTAAAATATAAAGTGAAAATAAGTTATACATACATCCATATGGAATTAATATCTCCTCGGCAGATTTGCTGTATTTAAATAGGTTCGAGGGGTTGTCGATTTTCGGCACGTATCACCAACAGGCTGTCTTCATATATCTCTCTGATTGTTTCAGAATACATTTTTATCAGTCCGATTATCAACTTTTTACCATTCGGTTCCTCATTGGATAACGTTTGCTGCTTTCTAGTAGGGTGAATAAATGAAACTGCGTGTGAGGTGGGGTGATGCCAGTCATGGGTCGGTTGCGGTTGTCTGAACGACCCTAGGCTACTTATCCGCTAGGGGACGATGTTCCGCAGTCGGTGCTCATGACGCAGGACATTATGGAGCAAGCAAGTCAGCCTCCCCACCACAACACGGCGGAAAATGAACCTCATCGCAGCGACCTGGACCATAAACGACTAAAAGAGCTGAGGAATGCCGCCCTGCAAACGTCTTTAGCATCACGAATGGAGGCTGAATGTACCGTGGACTCCGAGGCGCGGCCGACACGGGAGACCGCGGAGGAAGAGCCGGCGAACGGCGTGTCCTTCAACCACCACCGCCCGTCCGAGGAGCTACCAGCGGCCCCTGGGCCCCTTACCGAGACGGGGGAGGAAGGAGCAGAAGAAGAAGAAGATGAAACTGATTCAAACCTGACCAAGGAGGAGGTGCAAAGGACACAGACGGACCACCTGAATAAACGTCTGCTTTCCTCGTTCCTGGAGAAGCTGAACGAGAGAGACTTGGCCCTGCCCGGGGTGCAGCACCTGGACTGTGCGGTGGCGGAGGAGGACTCGAACCGGGCCGCAGAAGACTGGTGATGCGCAGCCGGAGAGGAAGGAGAGCTTTGCGGGACTAGTGTGCACCATCATGGGTGTTTAGGTGTGTTCATAGAGCACCGTTCCACATCGAAGAGATGCCTGTTTAGTCTTCAAATGATGAAATGTTATAGGATGTGTTGAAATATTCCTTTTTACCCAGAAGAGTAATAAATTGAGAACCAAATAAATAGTCCTCCTCGGTTGTGTTGCATTTTAACATTGATCAGGGTCAGGCTAAACCAAAGGTAACAATATTGCTCCGCCTGTCTGACTTCCTAGAGCTGCTTACTAATTTAAAGTCGCAGTATGTAAGATTGAGCCCCTCCCAGTAAATTGGCGAGAGACTTTCACAATCCAAAAAAATATGTCCCCGGGTTTTGGGAGTGTCGATAGTCATGGGACATGCCCCTGCGGCGGGACGTTCTGGTAAAAAAGATATGGCCAGGCCAGCTTTTTTTTATCTATAAAATAAAATCAGTTATTGGATTTGATGGTTGTTTCTGGATTAATTGATCAAACACCCTTGGATGACTGCAGGTAAATTAATGAATTGAAAGAGAATACAGAACTAAATTCTAAATCCACACTTTATTCCAGGTTCTCAGAGAACAATTCTGTCATTGTCAGTTTCTACCACCATCTATCAGCAGCAAGAGACACAGGTATGAACAGGTGAAGATATGGGAACATTCCAGAGAAATTACCCTTGAGAAAGTAGGCCTAGTTCAAATGTCATACATTTATCTGTAAATAGTTGACTTTCAGAGCTCTCGTGTCATACAATAACATTTTATATAGAAATGTACAAATCTACAAAATATTTACATTTAACTGCTCAAAGATTAGCAAGAAACAATTAAATACAAAACAGTACATAACAGTTACTGCATCTTAATAATCAACAGTACCTTAAAAACATACCCTTGTTGCAGCAAAAAAACATTTGCTGAACCAATAACAAAAGGATAATGTCCATTTTACCATGTAAGGTGCCACCACATCAGAAAACAGCCTTGCGGTTATCACGTGTGTAACTGCTGTGTTATAAACGGAAACGACTCTTTCCAAAGAGCTTCCCTCTCTTGTTATTCTGGTCCTCCTGCAACTCGATAATTCCCACATCATTGTTTTCCCCACGGTTGGATCCCTTCCTATGCCCCGCATGCAGAGGGACCATCTGAGGGTGGGGGCTGTCCGATTCCCCCTGAGTAGAGAACAGACCCTGGGTGTCAGCAGAGGGCAGGTCCACTGGAAGTCATGGGTATTTTCAACACGCCGCAGGGAAATAGGTTAACGTACCAGTTTGAACTTATGCAGGTCCCACCATAGCAAGCCCGGCCCTATTGTGTTCCTCTTTGTGGCTCCTGCATCGGAAAGAATGGAGACCACGGTTCTTATTTTAATCTGTATGTATAAGGACGTCATCCCGTTGCCTGGTTTTTAGTTTGTCTGGAGACTGACGAGGTATAACACTGACTAGAACATTTGATTTTTGAGAATTAGTGCAAAACTAGAGACATTCAGCAAAGAAAATCGGATGTAACTAAAAATACATGCACCTATTTAAGTATATCAAAAGGGATTAAAGCATGGTTTTAACAGATTAATCAAATTTAGTTAATATAATTTCAGCAATTTGCTCACCTGTTACACAACTAACTAACAGCCCGACCAGGATGACCGTGCTGGTTGCCATTGCGCCAAAGTAGAGGTAGGACATGTAGTAGAAGTTATGGAGCCCTCTAGTGGTGGAGCAGGGGAATAACATGATGGTTACTTTTTATCTGGTCACTTTCATTTTCATTAGTCGGGCATGATTATCAACTACTTCTGTACTTGATCTCTCCTCGTAGTCACCTCAGAATAAAATGGTTAAATCCCTCCCTTGTTTCGAAATCAAAAAGCCTGAAATGTACTTTGTTTATATAATTTATCTACTTTGAAGTCATTATCTATTTTTAATCAGTGCATTAACAGTAAGCAGGTTTCTTCATTGAGATGTAAACAAAAAAGCCGGAATCCTTAATCCAATCTAGACAGCTATAAATCCCGATCCTTATTTGATGTTATCTGTCATGTAATTACCATAACCCATAGCCCCCTGTCCTAAACTGAGCCTCATGAGACATTTCAGTGTGAGCTGACATGGGCCTTACTCATGCTCCTCTGGATGAAGATGGACAATGGAGGAGGGTTTCTCTGTGACCAGGCTGCCGGAGAGAGAGTCGTTGCTGGGTGAACAGTCCCCTCCGAGGAGGGGCAGGACCCCCATGATCTCAGCGCTGGGTGGGTAGAGGGTTGAGCCGATGGCCAGCCACAGAGACACGCTGAACCCGGCCGCCACACCACACAGAACACCCTGGGGCACAGGCGGGACGGAGGGGCTAGACAAACGATCCTTATACTGACATTGATACTAGTGAGAATTCTCAAAACAAAAGTATTTTCTTCAAGTATAATTATTTACAATTTCAAACACACAAACCCACTCACACCAACCGCGGAACCAATACTATCCCTTACCCATACCAGATAAAGCGCCCTGGAATGAAGACGGACAAAGTGATTGAACCAGTGTGGCAGGAAATAAGGCCCAAACCCTGTCATTAACACTAACCCTAATATTAACACTTATCCTATTAAATACACTAACCGTCAACCTGATACCAAACCTCATGTCCTACTCTTAATATTAACCCCATTTTAAAACGTACCCTTATTCTAATACAAATCCTAACACCGATGCTAACCCTTATACTGATCCTAATACTTATGCTAACCCTCAATCATACCCTTAACATAATACAAACCCTAGTCCAAATGCATCCCTTGCACAATGTCGTCACTGTGTTCCAAATAATGGTTTACTTTTATTGATCATGATAAAAGGTTTCAACTATTTATTCATTACCACACACACACACACACACACACACATGCACGCACAGAAGTGTGTCCATGTGTGTGTGTGGTAATGAATAAATAGTTAACCGTTATTTGGAACACAGTGACGATATTGATTAGTGTGCTGTAATGAGCCTCATGAGGACCTTGTGTGATACTCACTACTTGGTTGGCCCAGGGGAAGAACATGCCCAGGGTGAAGGCGCCGAGCAGCGGGCCGCTGACCACGCCCATGACCGTGAAGGACCCCTGGGGAGCAGGGGACACCACATTACAGCGCCATCCGTCCCAGACGTCACACTGGACCAAGACGTCTGGCGGCTATGACGGTTTTGCGCTCGTCTAATTCCTCCTTTTAGGCCGAGGAGGGCTTCACCCGGACCCTTCGGAATGAATGAAACATTAAGGCCAAATCCCAATCACCCCTTAACCCTACCCCTCGATTTTGAACGTTCACGCTAAGGGTAAGGGCTGTTGTAAAGTTGTTTCATTGAGGGGTAGGGCTAACTAGCCCTTGAAAGGCACCATGTGGCCTTGACGTAGCTACACTTGGGGTCATCCCTATGTTCCCCAGGTCCTATGTTCCCCGGTAGCAAAGGGTTAGAGCCAGGTTTAGGGTTATGGTGAGGGTTAACCCTAAACCTAACCATAACCAATCGGAGGAGAGACATTCTAACCAATCCCAGGCGAATCCGAGGCGTAAAAGGCAGTAGGCCTACTTGCCCCTACCATCCTACGAAAAAAAGATTTGCTCACAGGTCGCATAGGATCCGGGGAACAAAGGTACGCTCCCCTACACTTTGTGCACAGACAGGTAAGAGGGTCTTTTTCGAAGGCTACATTTTGAGTGCCTCCACTGCTTTCGGTCATGTTATCCATTGAATGCAAAACAGACTCGCGTTGCATGCTGAGCCTGCGACCGGGACACTGTTGCTAAATTTGGTTAACGTTGACGAGGGATGTAAGGTGGAACAGTGGTTATATTATTAATACAGTGTTGATGCCAATTCATTCTGACACGTTATTAATCACCTTTGGGAATTTGACTGCGGATTACCGTAAAACCGGTAACTGTTTCATCGCTAAGCGGAAGTATCTCATCGATGTACTATCTATTTCCGTCTATTTCCCGTCTGGGGGTAATAAACTACCGTCTTATCTTACTACAATCAGGCTAGTTATAAAAGCTATGGATTAAAGTCATAGCGTTGATTAACCATCTCATACAACGCCTCATCACAAAGATAAGACACTGGACACTCCTTTCTGAATGGTAATTTTCAAATCAATGGATCCATACCTGAAGAACACCCCAGTCCAGCAGGGAGGAGAGAGCAGCCACGATGATACACAAAGAGCCAAAGAAAAACGCTGAGAGCACAACAAACACACACATCTTAATTATCTCCTCAAGTTTGCCATGAATGTTGCAGAGTATTACTAAATAGCCACAGGAACATTAAAAAAAAATACACCTTTTTTAAGAATTTCCGTTTGTTCTCAGAAGGTTTAGAGAGAGACGCCGAGATCGTTTAATGGCCTGTGGCATGTGCCACCGCGACCACTGACATACCATGGCATATGCCGTTCTGGAACGGTAACTGCCGTTCTGAAACGGTAACTGCCGTCGCGACCACAGACATACCATGGCATATGCCGTTCTGGAACGGTAACTGCCATTCTGAAACGGTAACTACCGTTCTGAAACGGTAACTGCCGTCGCGACCACTGACATACCATGGCATATGCCGTTCTGGAACGGTAACTGCCGTTCTGGAACGGTAACTGCCGTTCTGAAACGGTAACTGCCGTTCTGAAACGGTAACTGCCGTTCTGAAACGGTAACTACCGTTCTGAAACGGTAATGCCATGGCATATGCCTTTCTGGAACGGTAACTACCGTTCTGAAACGGTAACTGCCGTTCAGGTGGAACGGTAACTGCAGTTCCCAACAATGGTATGTGACACCAGCATAACTCCTCCGTATAATTTCAAGACAGGTATTGCCATAAATGTAAAGGTATATATTTGGTATTTATTGACACAATATCACAACATAACGCCGTAAATAAAGGGATTTACACGTTTCTCTCGTCCGTGCTGTTGTTATGATATTTCCGATCTGTTTGTTGTTGCTTTTGTAATGACAGATGCTTTTGAAAACAGCCGGACTTGCTCCGGTGACGGTAGTTATAGCCTAGCCTTCTAGGTGGCCATAGAGCTATAGTCTATTGCTTTGTTCCAATATCCATACTATCCGCAGTCATTATACTTTATTTTAGTATGACTTCTTTTTTATATAGTTTGAGTACGTAGTGCGTTGCAATTAAGATCAGGGCGAAAGGAAGTGTAGTGAAAGGACCCGGATGGTATACTCAAAACGGTCAAACCGATGAGTGTGGAATCGTGGATTGTACACCTTTCGTGCTCCACGGCAGCGATCTTACGTAGCTGAAGAGGCGGAGCCAGGCTGAGCCAACGTCGGCGCATTTTCTTTAATAGGTCCATGCATTTTCCACGTATCCTGCATTAATGGAGTCATTTTGTTGTTTTAATAGCTTTATAACTACTATGTGTAAAGTGTTCACCGTTCAAAGCGAGATGTTTATTGCGGTTGCGATCGTAGTTTCCGTTAGGGGTGGCACTGTAGGCTATGGCTAGACAGTCATCCATTTTTCCACTCGTGTTTTATCAAGATGTTCTAGTAGCGTAGCCTATAATAAAGCCTACTGTATGACTGCTTCAGCTCATAACTATTCAATAGGCCAAATATTAAGTTTTGCATTTGTTGTTATTGGTGTTTAACCAAATAATTTAAGCAGGCCTATAGGTTCCTATCATTTAACCCTGATCCAGTGTCATAAACCTTTCTATATCGACATGATCCAGTGGTATCATGGCATACAGGCCAAAAGTTTTTCCGCTGGCAAGCCAATTATGTTAATCGGAAGTTCCATTTCCTACTGGAACCACCGTTTTTCCGCTGGCATGCCACTCATGTAAAATGGTATTACCAGTTTCTACTGGCACCTACCGTTTTTCCGCTGGCATGCCACTCATGGAAAATGGTAATTACCAGTTTCTACTGGCACCTACCGTTTTTCCGCTGGCATGCCACTCATGGAAAATGGTAATTACCAGTTTCTACTGGCACCTACCGTTTTTCCGCTGGCATGCCACTCATGGAAAATGGTAATTACCAGTTTCTACTGGCACCTACCGTTTTTCCGATGGCATGCCACTCATGGAAAATGGTAATTACCAGTTTCTACTGGCACCTACCGTTTGCCAGTAGATATTCCTTTCCTGTGGTATTTGCCCGTTCATACACACATACCACTCATGATTCACAGCTACACAATCATTCTTATAAAAACGGTAGGTGCCAGTAGAAACTGGTAATTACCATTTTCCATGAGTGGCATGCCAGCGGAAAAACGGTAGGTGCCAGTAGAAACTGGTAATTACCATTTTCCATGAGTGGCATGCCAGCGGAAAAACGGTAGGTGCCAGTAGAAACTGGTAATTACCATTTTCCATGAGTGGCATGCCAGCGGAAAAACGGTAGGTGCCAGTAGAAACTGGTAATACCATTTTACATGAGTGGCATGCCAGCGGAAAAACGGTGGCCTGTATGCCATGATACCACTGGATCATGTCGATATAGAAAGGTTTATGACACTGGATCAGGGTTAAATGATAGGAACCTATAGGCCTGCTTAAATTATTTGGTTAAACACCAATAACAACAAATGCAAAACTTAATATTTGGCCTATTGAATAGTTATGAGCTGAAGCAGTCATACAGTATAGGCTTTATTATAGTCTACGCTACTAGAACATCTTGATAAAACACGAGTGGAAAAATGGATGACTGTCTAGCCATAGCCTACAGTGCCACCCCTATAGGGACCTGGCTCTGGTGCACTAACCGGAAACTACGATCGCAACCGCAATAAACATCTCGCTTTGAACGGTGAACTCTTTACACATAGTAGTTATAAAGCTATTAAAACAACAAAATGACTCCATTAATGCAGGATACGTGGAAAATGCATGGACCTATTAAAGAAAATGCGCCGACGTTGGCTCAGCCTGGCTCCGCCTCTTCAGCTACGTAGCTATTAGATCGCTGCCGTGGAGCACGAAAGGTGTACATCAATCCACACTCATCGGTTTGACCGTTTGAGTATACCATCCGGGTCCTTTCACTACACTTCCTTTCGCCCTGATCTTAATTGCAACGCACTACGTACTCAAACTATATAAAAAAAGAAGTCATACTAAAATAAAGTATAATGACTGCGGATAGTATGGATATTGGAACAAAGCAATAGACTAGCTCTATGGCCACCTAGAAGGCTAGGCTATAACTACCGTCACCGGAGCAAGTCCGGCTGTTTTCAAAAGCATCTGTCATTACAAAAGCAACAACAAAACAGATCGGAAATATCCTAACAACAGCACGGACGAGAGAAACGTGTAAATCCCTTTATTTACGGCGTTATGTTGTGATATTGTGTCAATAAATACCAAATATATATACCTTTACATTTATGGCAATACCTGTCTTGAAATTATACGGAGGAGTTATGCTGGTGTCACATACCATTGTTGGGAACTGCAGTTACCGTTCCACCTGAACGGCAGTTACCGTTTCAGAACGGTAGTTACCGTTCCAGAAAGGCATATGCCATGGCATTACCGTTTCAGAACGGTAGTTACCGTTTCAGAACGGTAGTTACCGTTTCAGAACGGTAGTTACCGTTTCAGAACGGTAGTTACCGTTTCAGAACGGCAGTTACCGTTCCAGAACGGCATATGCCATGGTATGTCAGTGGTCGCGACGGCAGTTACCGTTTCAGAACGGCAGTTACCGTTCCAGAACGGCATATGCCATGGTATGTCAGTGGTCGCGGTGGCACATGCCACAGGCCAATAAACGATCTCGGCCCTACTGGGTTTAGAACTGGAAGCCAACCACTTAGCTAAATCGTACTGAATAGTAAACGGTTAATACGGTAATGCTCAGGGGCCTTTGGTATTACGGTAATGCCCAGGGGCCAGGCGGGACCTACACAGGGCTTTGGAGATGAGGAGCAACTTCTTCTCGGGGAGGTTGTGGAGGTGGGGCTTCAGCAGGTCCTCCATGGTTACGGCTGCCATGGCGTTGATGCTGGTGGAGGCTGTACTGTTGAAACGGGAAGGCGTGCCACACCATTAGACGCAGAGGACTTTATGATCCCGGGGAGGAAGGGCTTAACGACTGAACGCATATTGACAACATGGCGGACATTGACGAGGTGAACTTGGCATCCACTCCAGTTGAACATCCACCCTGTCCATGTTTTACATCGCTCCACCTTTGTCCGCCTTATGTTCATGAATCGATACATACATGTTTAGGCTTATTTAACTTTTTAATGTATAATTGTATGCATTAATGTGATGCTGAATTGACTCCCTTTTGGTCTTTGTTCTTGTCATCGGCCCTTTTAGAGCAGATTACGACTGTGTAACCTTGTCCATTGTTTGTCAGTCGTTTCCTTGTTTTGTTTTTGCCGTTGGAATGCGCCACATTTTATCTTACTAGGTTACTCTGTATGCTTGTATCTTGAATCGTGATTCCAGTACCTTAGCGTGCCGCTGTATGCACAGGCCAGGAACAAACCTGGGAACCCCGGATAGCTCTCGAATATCTCCAGCACGAAATACGGCATGTACTATTGAAGAAAACAAACACACACACAATTGACCAATTATGCATTATTACAAAAACTGTTTCTAGTCATTCTTATATCCGAGATAAAAGCTCAAACTAACTAATACTTTATTTGACAGGATGTTGTCTTAGTTTTTCAGAATTCCAACTCCTTGCAACCTGCAGTGAAGTACCGGCAAAGGAAATATGTTCATAATCATCCTGCTCCGTTGGATTATAAGAATAGCTGGATTCATTCCAAAACATTCTGCAGTACTAAATAGTTAAATTGTCCTTTCATGGCGAAATCTCATCAGCCGCGACTGCTGATGAGATCACTATCAATTGCAGATGACAGCTCTCTCTCATCCCTCTCCTAACTCATGCCAAGCGACGCCTCCACCTCAGGCTGCGTTTCCTCACCTGGTCAGCAGAGGTGATCTTCCCGGACAGCAGCGGGTCACAGCTGCTGTAGTACGCAAACATCACAATGCCACACGTAGCCGCACTTCCCACCACCAGGCACAGGCCAATCTGGTTCACGAACAAAGACCTAGGCAAGAGCAAACACTCGTATTTACCGTCACTGTTTACCGGCGATACCGGAACGCCGGCAGTCTCACTATACAGCGACTCACGCGACTTACAGCTCCTTGTATTGACTCCTTGTAGGGGAGTCATTTACAAGCAGGTGAAGGTTGCCTATAGGTTAGGGGGCGGACCTTAGGGATTGAACCCAGTTCCTTTCGCCTGGAAGCCAGACACCCTTGCCACTAACACCCCCAATCCCCCACCCCCCATGAACATTTAAATCTCTAAAAATAGTATACAATACTATCTGGAATGAGCTAAACATCCCTCTGCCAAATAAGTCCATTTAGTCAAAAAAAGTCAATTTCATGTGTACAGCCCTTCAGCCCAGCTACGGTCTGGGGGTCGGGCTTCCCAGGGCCCGCGTTAACACGTGGGGACTCACCACTGGGCCTGGCGCTCGGTCCTGCAGGAGATGAAGCGCTGCACCTGGGCCTGGTTGACCCCGTACATGGAGAGCCACACCAGGGCCCCCCCGACGCTCAGGCTCCAGAAGCTGTAGCGCTTCCGCAGGTCCGGGTCAAAGCTGAAAGAGGACGACATAAAAGAGGACGGATGGATGTCAGCCCACGGGATCCCATTGTACACTGATGGATGCAAATTCAAAGATAAGTTGGTGAGACGTTTTGGTTGACGTAATTATCGACGTCGTCATCAACATCATTTTCTTCATCGTCAAAATCATCATCACAGTAATGCTAAGAAATTCGAGCGTGTAGCAATGTCCGTTACTACACAACACCTGGGTGGCTGCCACACTCTCACACTTTCCTTGGGCTCCTCCAAACAACGTTTTTTAAGGTTTTGCAGGTAATTGTTACGCCCCTCTACACCCCGCTGGCCTTGCAGTGGCAGTGCACTGGTCTCTGGGTGGTGCAGGGGCACCGTCAAGTTAAACGTGCACACTTCAGCCTCCGAAGGGGGCTCGCTTTCTGTGTTTGTCCCTGTTCTTCCGTTGGCGTGTCTCAGCCCATGCTCAGGGGTGCTGCCTCAGTGCAGCTGATTAGGAGCATCTGGACTGCTCGTCAAGACTGGAGTTAGAAGCGACAGATTCCCCTTCCCATGGGGGATGCTTTTGGTCATGGGGCCGCTGGCTGGTCGTGTCGCCTCTCTGGGACTTGTATTGTCTTGTCTTTATGTTTTGGACTTTGTTGTATATCTTAAAGGGGACTTATTATACCACCAGGTGTGAGTGTGATTAGCCTTACAAGCCGTTTCGAAAATCTGCCTAATATGACATCACTAGTGGGTGTGTCCACCTAGATCTGTGCTGGATAGATGAGCAATGTTTACTTCAGTCCACTGGGTAGGCTGGTAGATAGATCTATCCAGCACAGATCTAGGTGGACACACCCACTAGTGATGTCATATTAGGCAGATTTTCGAAACGGCTTGTAAGGCTAATCACACTCACACCTGGTGGTATAATAAGTCCCCTTTAATGTCATGTCCTTTTCAAATGTTGATGTGAATAAATCCCACTGTTTGAGTTTTTGTAAAAGGTGTCCTTTGATATTAGGGGTCAAGGGTTGTTTGTTAGCCCCAGTAGGGCCAACTAGAGGTGGGGTGTAACAGTAATGAACATGGCAAAGGATGCTCCACTACCATGCTGGGAAAGAGGATGAATGTCAGCCCACGGGATCCCATGGTAGACTGATAGATGCAAATTCAAAGATAAGTTGGTGAGACGTTTTGGTTGACGGAATTATCAACGTCGTCATCAACATCATTTTCTTCATCATCAAAATCACCATCACAGTAATGCTAAGAAATTCGAGCGTGTAGCAATGTCCGTTACTACACAACACCTGGGTGGCTGCCAACTAAAGGATGCTCCACTACCATGCTGGGAATCTCCCAGAGTGTGTGTGCAGATGGCTAGTTTAACCTGTTGCATACTGAATGGTCAGTATGCAACAGGTGTGGCAGCCGCATCCGTCCCCAGAGTTCAATCAGACTCGGCCAGATGAGGCTGCTTGAACCAGCCGTGATCCACACACATTCCCACGGAGCGGATGTGTAAATATTAACTATTCAGCCGACACTTCCAGTGACTCAAACATCAATCACTGTGAACACCCTGGAAGCGGTGGACTGCCGGACACCTCGATGGTAAAGAGCTTGAGATAATGAGGTCGTTACTCGTTGAAGTTGAGGCGGGACCCGTTGTAGGCGATCTCCAGGACGCGGGCGGGGCCCCCCACCAGCACCGTGCCGTGGATGAAGATGGCCAGGAAGCCCGACAGCATCACCAGGATCTGGAACACGTCCGTCCAGATCACCGCCTTCATGCCCCCCTGGGACACACAAACACACACACACACACACACACACACACACAGGAAGTTAACCATGAATCAGACGGATGGTGTGATAGAAGTAGACAGACCATAAAGTGTTCCGTTTGTGTGTGTGTGTATGAGTGATACAAAATACATATATTGACACTGCATACTCTAATACACCCATTGGTCAGC
Organism: Gadus macrocephalus; assembly: GCF_031168955.1. NCBI lineage: Eukaryota > Metazoa > Chordata > Actinopteri > Gadiformes > Gadidae > Gadus > Gadus macrocephalus. The sequence goes on from NC_082393.1 coordinate 4,066,393, forward strand.
CTTGTTTGCCAAACCATCAAAATCTATGTTTAGGACACATCTGAAGAGGATGTTATCTGTTACTTTCTGCAAGGTAGGCAGAATATACTACGATGTTCCTGCGTGATTGAATGTTTGGTATCTCTGCTGAATACACTTCTTATCTTTTGATTCATACCTTTTGCTTATCTTATCTTGGGGATTTCTACCACAACTGACGGTCTGACATTCAGTTAAAAAATGGACAGACAGATAGTCAGGAGGACAGAAAGACAAGTCGAAAAGCAAAGCAACAAGTCAAGTGTAATTGAAGGGTGATACCACAAAAGCAGTTAACCTTACCACGGTGGTGTACACAGTACATATGATCCCCGTGGAAAATAGAGACACCCACATATTGAGCCCGGTAGCTGAAAAAAAATACAAATATATTCACGTTAATATTCCAAGGATAATGACAATGTCTCTTGACAACCAACTTGAGTCCCTTGACATAAAGTGAATCCAGCAAATCCTAAAAGTGCCCTGGCAGGAACGTTTGTCACACGCAACGGTCCTACATAGAACCAGCCACAGAAGCATAGAGTGGACCACAAAACATCTGCCGGGCTGGCTTGGCCATGTCCTCAGAAGGCCAGCTGGCCAGGAGCATCTTGGAAGGCCAGATTAAAAACTTGCCCCTCGTTCTGCAGATGGTCAGAAAAACGAGGCTGAAAGACCATCTAAAGGGGTCACTGAAGAAAGGTCGGATGAACCCCTCTTCCCTGGAGCCCACTGCGGGTGACAGCACCACAGGGTGCTGACTCTGCCGCCGTGCACAGGTGAAGAGCATAGAGCCTGGCTGATTGAAGAAGAAGGATGCTCACTTCGCAGCCTGGCCACCCACTAAAGTCACCCTTGTCTAGTAGTGTGTTTAGTGTTAAGTAGTGTTTTGAGCAGTGTGCGTAGGGTTTAGTAGTGAGTTTAACTATTTTAGTGTTGGGTAGTGTGTTATGAGGTTTGTTTATTGTGTGAATTGCCTAGTAGTGTGTAGTGTTTAGCAGTGAGTTTAATGTTTACTTGAGTGTTTGGTTGTGTTTGTAGTGTCCAGTAGTGTGTTGAGTGTCTAGTAGTGAGTTTAATATTAGGTAGTGGATTAAGTTGCTTGTTCAGTGTGTGGAGTGCCTAGTGGTGTTTTGTTGTGAGTTTTTCAGAGAGAGTTCTCCATACCTTGATGAAGAATCAAAGCTGGAGCGTAGATGACTATGCCTGTGTAAAGCAGCTGGGGACGGAGACACAAGAGTTTTAAGGAGGATTGGAATGCGAGCCTTTTCCCAGAATAGATTGTAGCCCTTTCAAAGTAGGCCTACAAGTAGAAAAAGGCTTACAAGTACACAAAGGCCCCATTTTGAGGGAATTACAGAAATATAAAAGGCAAATGAAAGGGAATTGTTTGAGGCATCACTATTTGCGATACATCTATCTTCATGACTATAGATAGAAGGACTTTCGTTTTATAGCATAGGGGGGTTTCCTCCCTGTGAGTTGTGAGTGTGGGTATGACTCACAGTCGCAATCAGAAACTGGATGCTCCCAAGCAGCTGCGTCGCTCGGCCAAACCTCAGCCTGAGATACTGTGAGAGGCAGACGTTACGGATCATTACTGCGCTTTCAACACCAGTCCATCACACGTCCACTCCTTCCTTCCTCATTCGGCCCTTTTGATTACCAGCAGGTGTGCGACTCCAGGTGTGTCTCCAGATTAAAGATAACACTTTGCAGAATTTACCGTCTAGAATCAATAAAGTGTTATCTTATCTCATCTCATTTTTTAAAGCACGGCTGCCTGTGCCAAATGATTTTTATTATTTTGGTTTGAACGTGGCTTCATTCTGAAAGCCCTTGTAAAAACAGAACACCAAACAAGACACATGCAAACAAGCAGTGTCGGCATGTAAACAATCTGACACTGCTTTCTTATAGGGGTCTTGTTTGGTGTTCTGGACAAATGTACATATTGTAAGTCGATTTGGATAAATGCCCTAAACGTAAACATAAATGTCCTCTTGATTGACATGCCTGGTCGTCCGGGTTACCTGGTTGGTGCTGGTGAGGCCCAGCCGGTAGAAGATGGGCAGGAAGAGCAGAGCTGTGAGCAGGGAGTTGATGCTCTGGCCCAGGCACATGTAGAGGAACTTATAGCCGTAGCGCATGGCCTCCGCGGGCACCCCCAACACCTGCACCGCAGACATGAAGCTGGCGCACAGAGACAGGCCCACGGGGATGGCCGGCATTTTACGGCCCCCCGTGAAGAAGTCGTCGGCGGTGGCTTCGGTCTTTCCCTTCTTCAGGGCCTGGAAGAGCCCTATCGCCATGGAGATCAGCAGCATGACGGCGAACACCGCGTAGTCGGCGACGCCGAACCCTGGTCTAGACGGGTCCCCCTGTCCCATGGTGAGGTGAGAAGCACACAGGTACAGTCCGGTCCTTCTGGGATCCAAGCGCAGTCCTGACACCACAAAAAAACAACGTGAGTTATGGGGACGTGGTCCCATTTCAGTTCTAACATACCAGCCAACGTGGGTTACGGGGACATGTTTTAATCTCAGTCCTCCTAACACGCTAACAACAAAACATGAGTTATGCGGACTTGCTCTGAGCTCAGTTAAATAACACACCATAACGAACCCCACGAGTAAAGGGGACATATTGTGAGCTCAGTACTAACACACTAACAAACATGAGTTATGGAGACATGGTCCAAGCTCAGTCTTTACACACCACAACAAACAACATGAGTTAGGAGGACATGTTCCAAGCTCAGTAACACACCACAACAAACGACATGAGTTATGGGGAAGAGTACTAGAAGAGTATTGAAAAGCCACTTAAAATGCCAAAGACCAAGCAGCTCAGAGAGCTCTTTAGATCAGCAAATTAAACTTGGGTGGATCTACAAAAAAGTTCTACCTAACATTCTGTTGTTTCAAATTGTCACATTGTCCCATATTGCATACGATTTCATGCAATTTGCAGTTGCAGTCAATATTTAGTAACAAAATAAATAGAACTAACGTAAATTGTTAATTACATGATTTCTTTCACCCACACACATACACCTGCTTGATCGCCTAAAAATAAATTGAAATCATTTCTAAACGTTAAAAGAATTAACAATAAAATGACGCATCCTTACCCCCTGCAATTCAGTGGATGAATTGTGATGCCGAACCAGTTATCCGTACACCTTTGCAGTGTGCACGCACCAAACAACCAACAGTGTACAGTGACTCCAACCCGGTTGGGTTTGGCTATTTATAGATCGCACTTCGCAGGATGGGAGGGGGGAGATGGATTCGCATTCGTTATTCCCATAAAGAAGTGATTTATTTTCCCTTGTAATTACAACGCCCTTAGATAGGAAAATATACATTTGTTTATAGATTTTCAAGACACATTAATAGAGGAAAAGAGTAAGGAATAAGTAGCAAGTCAAATTAAATATAAATTCAATTAAAAGAAAAATAATGGAATTTGTCAAATTGATATATGTTCACTGGAGTGGTTTAGTCGGTGAATAGGCAACCACAATAAGCAACTATTAGATATGTGTTACTCTCATCGATAGTTCTGGCCATCGGGCATACCTCCCCGTTGACAGCTGCATAGGCTGGACCGTCCTTTTCACCGGCCCCCTCTGTGCGCTTGTCATTCGGCGTGCGCTTGAGAGCGGGTTTCGTGCGCGTTCCGGGACAAGGCTCACTGGCCATCATAACTCAGTTAGGTAACGCGCAGACTATAGGCTATTAGTTATTTCATATATAGTATAACTATATGTGCAACTTTTTATGCTGTGTTATCTTCATTTTAGCAGTCAGATTCATTTAATTTGCCGTATCCCATGATGGTTACTATTCTCAGACACACTTTCCGTAAATGCACGACATAGCAGTCCAACTCCACAATGTTAAGATCATGGCTCATCTGCAATCATCTGACGCAGTTTTACGCACAGGCTAGCCTAGGCTACAGGGGACACGTATGCGAGGGGCCCTGGATTGGCCAGACTTTTTAAAATTGTACTTGAAATCAAAAAACGTGACCCCTATTGGCCAATATCAAGAAACAAAAAAAAAAAAAAAAAATAAGCAGCTGATTGGGTAGGGACAGTTGTGGGCCATGTCATGTGGCCAGGTTCGGAACCAAGTTCATAAAGTCAATTTTGTTGCCAAGTAATACGTCACGGCTACTTGACAGCATCGCGGCCAAATGTCGTCAACCACCCGAAAAAACAGTAACCACCAACACCCCGGGAGTGATGTCCCAGCCGCCATAAATCCCTCCATGACCGCCTCGCTTGTTGCTGCGGAGGGGGAACCAGGGGCCGTGCTATCTAAAGCATGGATCGTGCATGCTAGGATACAATTGATGAACATATGAAGACATAGGCCTACTGGGTTAACATGGGACCTGAATCCTGTCGAAAATGACGCAGACGCGAAACACAACACAAACACCAAAAGAGGTACTTTTCTATAACCCTGTTTAAGGAAACTGGCAATCGGTGAAACTGACCCTTGAAAATGTTTGCTTTAATCCCCATAAAAAGGAACTGTGTTATGGGGTATCTGGGGACAGTGATCTCCAGTCTGCACTCACAGCAGGCTATAGCGACTGGAAAAATGCAGCTGCGTGCTTGGCTGAACATGAAGGATCCGAGAGCCGCAGAAAGGCTATGGTTGCGTATGTTTTCCCCGGTGCTGATGCTGGTTTGTTTTGGTTTATTCGAGAATTGCACAGCGGTTCGATTTGTGTCTCTGTAAGGATGTTGTGATGTTGCCTCAGTATAACAGGGTGTTCTGTACTGCTGCAGATGTTGGGCCTGCCTCTTTGGTTAGAACGCTTAAAAGCTGTTACCAGCTTGCAGATGCACTGTGAATGTCTTTTTATTATTCCTAGCACGCTTTTACACTTGGCACTGAATTACTTGATCAGTAACACAAATAGTTGCCTAGGGCCCAATGTCCACCTTAATCCGCCTCCGCACCAACTGAACCGCCAAAGCCCCTATATTCTATCGGCTCACAACAATTTTCAAAATTAGATAACATTTTTCTCCTAATTTTCTGAGGTTGAAGCTGCATCGTAGCTGCCTCATGGAATCCACATGTCTGACTAGCAAGAGACTATTGAACATAAAAACACATTAATATTTCCTTTGTGAGTAGGCCTACCACGTTCCACCTAGTGGTGCTTACACTGGGAAATTAACAGCATTGTTTTTGAACGTGTCCTGTCAGATAAACTTATTCTTGAAGGTGAAAAATGTCCTTCTAGGTGAGACAAGACAGAATGGTTGAATCGTATCTAGTGTACCTACCTTTAAGTAATTTTTACTTACATCTTGTACATTTCCAGAACGTTCTATTTGTTTAAAGTTAATTATTTAAAATATATTCATTTTCCACTTCCACTTTAAGGCTAGTGGGACCAGGTCATGGTTTGATAAGAACACCTTAAACTGTCCTTATTTCACCACAGGCTGTGATGTTGATAAGCCATTACAAAACATTTCAAAGTGTGGAGTTCCACCCAGATGCTTGACTAATAGATCTTCCTGGTATAGTCCCAGTGTGTACTTTAACTCTTATTAAATGCACTAGAGTCTCAAGGTCACAAAGGCCTCAACCTACCTCACTGATGCATACAAGGAATAAAAACCATTAGTCAACAGAACACAAAGAACGACCAGAAGAAAGGATCAAGGAAATGCCGCACAGCACTACGGCACATTTGCACATTATGATTCATGATCTGTGTGTATACATTAACTTCAGTTACGACCGGAAATGAATTATGCCGAACTTCCAACTTCGCCAGTATCTTTAAAAAGTCTCCACAATGTAAAATCCTTTGAGATGGGGAGGACTTCAACAGGACACATCTGGCAACCAACCCTGATATTGAACACCCCTGGTTCGGCAAGGGGCTGGCAGTTGGGCAGGCGAGGAGTAAGCCAGCCCTTGCTCATCACATATTTTTCCAGGATTGACCTGACATTGCAGATAAATATTGTAGGAGCAGGTAGATTGACCTCTCACTTGTCCAACTGGATTCAACCAATAGTCAAGCGGGTGTCGTTTGATTCATCCTTCTTTACGGTCTTCACAGTAATAAAAAAAACAAACATCAGAGATGTTTGATTGAAGAGATGTGTAAAGTTTATCTAATCTAATTTAATCTAATCTAATCATGTCATTTAATGATATAGGCTTTTGTTATTATGCGTTTAGCATTTTGACGATGCAACCCCATGCGAACAACACCGAAACAAACTTATATTGCAGAAAAAGACTAGTTTGAGCCAGCAGGGACTTTCTGTATGGGTGTAAACCAACGCGTAGATAAGAGTAAGGGCAGGTCAACTCCCCAGCTACACCTTCTCAGAGATGTACGCACGAGGATGCATGTGACGCTGCATTTTCTTCACACACACGCACACACACACACACACACACACACACGCAAATGCATGCACAAGCTCACACAAATGCATGCACACACACACACACACACACATACACACACACACACACACACACACACACACACACACCAGTCTTTAGTCTAAAAAAAAAACTTCCATACAACACAAGCAGCCCTTATAGCAGGCGGTCGATCAGTAACATCTTTAAACAAACTCCTTCTCATGCTATAATTCCCTTTACCAAATTATTCCCAGATGAATATTTTGGTTTATTATTCATCTGACTGGCATATTATGAAGGTAAATATTTGCAAAACGCAAGAGCTTGAGACTTGATGTAATAACTTGAACCAAGATCTGAACTCAAATGTTTACATTTTCACGCAAGTATAATTAATTTTCATTAATTATATATAATTAAATATCACACACATGTGAGAGGCTTTTGAAGTGGCGGAAGAATAAAATCACATGGGAGCTGGTGGCAAAAATGTTTTGCTTGTATGTCGAAATTTAGACTCATAGAAGATAATCATACAGTGGTGTTCTGAATGTGGAGTCATTGAAACATTCACGTGTCTCTCTTGCTGTCAATGTGCTGCTCACGTTGATTACTTATGTAATTTCTAAGTAAAAAATAAACAGTGTTAATTGCAGGATGGCTTCAAAAGTCACCTTTGAATGTTTGCATTTCCCTCGTTTCCCACGATGCGCCCATCCTTGCTGTTGCTCCGTGGAACAGATGAGCCAGAGGAGAGCTCATTAAAATGAATTGATAGGTTTATAAATGGCTCAATTAAATTTAATTCAATTTAATAATATCGCCCTTAATCCCCGGTACAGTCTGAAAGGGCTTAACAGCAACAAAGATTTACGACAGGCCCTCTGGCATCGCCAGACAAATGCAAACCACACCACTCCCTACATGTTCATTACCTCTGGAGCCAATTGGATGAGCCTATTGGTCTCATGAAGTCTCAATGTTTTCATTTCTGCCACGTCCCGGCTTCTGCTTGCAGCCTACCAACCTTTACTTTACTTTACTTTACTGAGCGGCATTTGGCAGACACCTTTGTCCAAGGCGACATACAACATATAAAAAAAAAAAACACATCATGACAGTTAGTGCCAACATAGCACCAACTGATAGAAGAAGGGGAAGTGAACATTTGTTTTTAGAAGGACTCCTTGATCTGGACCCTAAGCGTCTAAGGCAGGGTGGAACAGCTGAAGTAGGTGAGTCTTTAGATGTTTTTTAAAAGTGTCCAGACTGGGGGCCGAGCGGATGGGGCCCAGGATGTCGTTCCACCATTGTGGCAACAGGAAGGAAAACAGTCCCACCTCGTGAATCACGAGGTGGGCGTGGTGTATTAGGTGGGTGTGGTGTATTAAGTGGGCGTGATTGATGAGGTGGGCGTGGCCCACGAGGTGGGCGTGGGCCATGAGGTGGGCGTAGTCGTATGAGGTGGGCGTGACCCATGAGGTGGGCATTTTGTATGAGGTGGGCGTGATTCATGAGTTGGGTGTGATTTTTGAGGTGGGCGTGACCCATGCCATGAGGTGGGTGTGACCCATGAGGTGGGCGTGACCAATGAGGTGGGCGTGTGCATGACCTTCTACAGAAGCAGCTGAAGCAGACTCTTTTTCAAGTCCGTTCATTTTTTAGCTTTCTGTTTCAACTCCTAAACGTGGGCTTCTGACGACGACCACAACAATTTTCAAAATTAGATAAATCAATATGCGCTTTAATGCACATTTTCTCATAATTTTCTGAGGTTGAAGCTGCATCGTAGCTGCCTTATGCAATCCACATGTCTGACTAGCAAAGGACTATTGAATATAAAAAACTATAATATTTCCTTTGTGGCCGCCTCTGTGTGAAGGCCAAGTTCCAACTAGTGGTTACCGTACGCAAGTTGCAAGGCCTAAAAAAAAAAATTGTTTGGTTCCGGTTTCCGACCGACCCTGTCAATTTATGTGCGACCAAAATTATTTTATGAGCTTTATAAAAAAATATATATAATAATAATTTTTTGATGCAAACTATAATTACGTTTTGGTACAGCACCTCTTCATTCTGTACAAGGATGAGCGAATTTTCTCGTTTTTAAATGAAAACAACCTACCTATCATTCGCTGCCGCTGGAAAAAATAAAATAAAAAAATAAAAAAAATTCCCTACCTACCCATGACCTTTTTTTTTAGGCCTAAGGACCACTTACCTGAGGGTTCTGTTACAAGCAATCTCGCATGGTTACATTCAATGTGGACCAGGTCCAGGGCTCTCTCTCCTAGAAGTGATCCCAATTGTTTTTTTCCTGGTTAAGAGGAGGTTGAATTAAAATTAATAAAGGCACATTAGTAACCATGATACAAAGGTAAAATAATTCAGCCATAAAAAGTGTGTTATTCTGTATTCTGGCGTAACAGGAAGCAACCACTAGTGCAAAAAAAGTGAGGCACACCACCACCACAGCAGAGAGGAAACTCAAACCACAGAACGAAGCTGTTGCATGAACACAGATGAGCATTCTATAGACATACATCATGCACATTGTACATGAGATGATATGTTTCACTGCAGTTTTGTCTTTTTCACAAAGTAGTGATAATTGGTTATCTCAGTGATGTGTTGGATGTGTGAATAATAGGCCTAGAATATATGATGACAAATATAAATATATGGTAGGCCTACGATATGACATATGACCCAATGTGAAACAATATATGACGGGACATGATATGCCTACATGTATCATACATCATGATGTGTTCACACAATGTGATACGACAGGGGATAAGGGGAATGACGAGTATGCAGTTCACAATTGTGCCCCAGACTTCAATTAGAGGAAAGATGTGTTGCAAAGTGACGCTCTCTTCTGTCAGAAAACAGGAAATAAGCCTGCTGGCTTCCTTCTCACATGGGTTAGTGTGCAAGTGAGAGAAGACGTGCCTTCGATGAGAACCTTCAACAAAATACTCAGAGAAGAACCGTGTCAAACCAAAGGTAAAAGGATTCTTTGGATTGATTAATTTACAAGCATACTGTATACAGTAGGCCTGCCTACATTTGTATTTGTAAATCTTTATAAAAGTTTCCTTTTATATAATTTTTTACATTTGTCCAAGTCTATATGCATTTGCATGCTTCGGACTGATTGGGCATGTACGACAAAAGAAACAGAGTTGTAACCATTTAATCCTAGATTATTGTTTTTACTACCATTTTAGTCGGCATTTTAACCAGTATCCTGGTTTGTAGCAAGCCTGGCTTATTAACAAACCTAATTTCATTATAAATACAACGTATAGCATTATTGAGTGGTAGCCTAAAATATAAATGATAATATGTTGATAAAAAATGATCAGCCATTACACTAACATATAACTGATTCAGATTGTATTAACAATTTTCTTATCATTCAGATCTGTGGCAACATTACTTCTATGTAATGTTGCCACATTACATAGAAGTGGCAACTGAGAGAAACTGTCCTTTAATTTCTTACTAATTTCTTCAGGAAGTAGAAACTACAAAGAGCAGTGAGGGTGGGGGATTTCACTCAAACAAGTGAAATTCAAATCTCACTTGTTTGAACTTTATTACTTGTATAAATTAAGTGTTGAACTGTTGGCGCCGCTGTAATCAGTACAAATATAATCCAATCTCAGATTAAATTGATTCAGTCCATTTACAAGTTCTGTCAGTGGGGCCTTAACTCTAATAAACTACAGGCGCCTCCGTTATCAGTAAACATATATTCCCACGTCAGAGTAGGTTGGTACAGGCCCTTTGAAACATCTGGCAGTGGGCCATAGAGGTTTTATATTTGATGTTTTTATCATATAAACTAATCTTAGGTTAGCTGAATTAAAAACAGTTTGGCATTGTGCATGATGACTGGTTTGTTATTTATTATAGAGAGCAAACTAAAACTCTTTTTTTGCAATGTAATTGAGGCTGCATCAGTTGATTAAACACTAGAGCGGAAATAAAAGTCCTCTTTTCTCTGTTTTCATTGGAAGTTTTTTCGAATAACTTCCAACTTCCAACATTTATATAGCAACACTGCACTCTAGCCACGCAAAGAAATGGTATACTACTCAGATTTAGATTCTATGCTTGATTGTCCGCAGCCTAACTTGTAAGTCGCTCTGGCTAAAAGCGTATGCTACATTTCAAGTATCAATATAAGGCTCCCATCTATTCAGGTCTTGAAGCCTTGTGGACTTTTTGCACAGGTTTTCCATGGACCCAGTGGAAGATGAGTCTGTTCCTCTGATGAGCAGGGCCAGGGAGGACAGCGTACGATCCGGCTCCATCACCCCTCCGCGGATACAGCTCCACCTCTACTTCATTCCCAGCACCAAGAACGCCGTCACCATAGACCTGCGATTTGGCCCAATCACCGCCGAGAACATCTGCCTCGAAGCAGCCAAGAAATGCGGTGAAATACATGTCCATTTGTGATACTCAGTTCCTTATCATGTGCGCCAGTTCCTTCTCGATTATTTTATCTTTCGTTTTCCGTTTTGTGCATTTTTCGGCTCCAAAGCAAAACCGCAGGGGCGAAATTCCGACTTAGGAAATGAAAGTTCCCCCCCCCCTTCTCCACCATGTTTTGAGGCAGCCATCTGGATTCTGAATTCTGGTGGTCTTTCCACAGGTATCCTTCCTGTGTACCACAGCCTCTTTGCCCTGTCCTCATCTGACCTCTCTTTCTGGTATCCTCCCACGCACGTCTTCAACCCAGAGAACCACACGCTCGTTCACTTCAGGGTCAGGTAAGAAGTCCAACGTCATCCAGTGCCATTGAAGCTAAACTGTGAGCGAGAAACGAACCGAAAACAAACGACTACAACTAAAAGTTTCTAGTTATAAACCCAGAGGAAGGAGCAAATTAGATTTAATCAATTCACTTTCCGTTGTCCTCCTTGTCATTGCATAATCAACCCTAACCTCGTGATAAGCTTTGGAGACACTTATCGTGGCTGAGGTGCCTGAACCTGCTCTTAGCGGTTCTTATCAAGACATTATTGGCATTAGCCCAAATGCTACAGCCTCTGTAGATGATACAGCGCGGATCTCTAGGCCAGTGGGTCTCCGCTGCTTTGCATCAGCGATGCTGAGTCAGTACAGCATAAGTCCCTCATCCAGAGACATATTGACATCATTTGTCTGGCAATTGTCACTTGTGTGCACGATGTTACATAACACTTTGATTGACCCCGGGGGCTTGGCTTTTTCAGGTTCTTCTTCAGCAACTGGTTCGGACAATCCCCTCGAACGTCCTACCGCTACAGCCTGACCAGAGACAGAATCACTCCTGTCCTCGACTACTCCGTCATTGATTATCTCTTCGCCCAGGTAAAACAAGAGGGTCAACGTTTGACTCCATGTCTAACGTTGGGATCAAGGCATCCTTGATCAAGATGCCCCAGCCCGCCAGATGTGAGTGTGATTAAGCCGTTACAAGCCGTTGGGAAATCTGCCTTTTCCTGCGCCTTAGTGACATCACAAGTGGGCGTGTCCACCTAGGTTTATGATGGATAGAGAAGCAACATTTGCTACAGTCCACTGGGTAGGCTGTTAGACTGATCTATGCAGCATACATCCAGGTGAATACTCCCATGTTGCTCAGGCACAGGAAATGGCAGATTTTCAAACAGTTTGTAATTGGCTAATCACACCTACACCTGGTGGTATAATAGGGCCCCTTTAATGACGTTCACTGGAAGTTTCTTTGGATAGATTTGTCAGCAAAAGAAACCAAGACTAGACTAGACTGATCAAAATATAAATCTTTAATGCTCACGCATGTTAAGGATGTTTTCCCTCGGTTTGGGCGGCACACATTGCAGTGTCGCAGGGACTTTATAGCCAATGAGGGGGGGGTCTCTCCTCCCCTCAGCGTCCAGGAGGAGTGCCTGGGCCTGGCAGTGCTGGACTTGTGGAGGATGGCCAAAGAGAGGAACCAAAGCGTGAGGGAGGTCTGCAACAGCGTCAGGTATCCAAGGAGCGAACACTTCGTTCAAGAAAGCATGGCCTGTATAAATGACTGGTTGCACTAAATCCTCGCAGACCCTACGGGGTAGGTGTATGCACAAGAGTCAAGCTCTTACATCACCGAGCGATTTGTAGAGCCAACACAGGTGTGTTATTAATCCGTTTTATTACATCATTTCGCTCTCAATGCCATAGATTGTTCAGGCTGCAGTTCCCTTGAGGGCTACAAAGTAATTAGTAATTAGACCAGGCCAGTAATTAGAAAATATTTAAAATATAAGATACGTTTCCTAAGATAGGTCTTCCCCCGACAAACTCTTAAAAATATTCTTAAGAGTTTGTGTATCTTAGGCAGCATCCATGTCACCGAAAGTACAAAAGTTTCTCTTTTTGTTTTTTGGTCTATGAATTATTACAACCCTAAATATAAAACTCAACACACTATGGACTGTTCTTCTTCCAAAACCCGTTCAGCTACAAATCGTGCCTCCCCAAGCTCCACTCCATGGACCTCCAGCGCCGCAACCGCCTGGTCCGCTACCGCATCCGCACCCAGCTCAGGTCGCTGCTGAAGAGGCTGGGCGGCTGCTCGGTGGACGAGTGCAGCCTGAAGCTCAAGTACCTCATGGAGCTGGCCGCCATCGAGCCGTCCCTGGGCAGCGAGACATACGCCGTGAACCGCTCCGGCCCTCACCAGAGCCCCGCCGCCAGCCACACCTCGCTGAGGGTGACCGGAGAGGCCGGGATTCAGACCAACGGGAACCAGGACCCGGACGGCACCCCGGTGAGAAGCTGGTTTAGTCGGTGCTGTTGTCACTTATACTATTGTTGATGTCATTCATTAATGTGGCGGTTATCCCTGCAACACACGTGGCTGCCCGTGCTCCACCTAGGGTGGCTTTACACCGGGTTTAAACCGGGTTTAAACCGGTTTGTGGCAGAGTTTAAGGACTGTTACCGTCAGAGCAGGTGTTCCATTCTTCCATGTCCTTGAACTCTTGAGTGTGTGTGTGGTGATGGATGGTATAACCAGTGTGCTTTGAGCCATCAATGCACAGTGGTCCTCGCAGTGTGCAGCCTCACTCAGCACCAGATTCTGATCAGTCGGACTCGGGCCAGCTGAGGCTACTTAGGGTGCACTCACACTAGGCCATCTGGCCGTGGCCGTTGGCCGTCGCAACTGTGGCCTGGCCACGGTAGGCTCTTGTACATACGTCATCACGTCGTAACACGTCATCACCAAGCGTCCGCTGCATGGACCATAATAAAGTCTGCCGCCAGTCAGAGTTTTAACAACAATGGACAACAACACAGAGAACACAGTTCGCACTTTGCTGAGTCTGTTGCTTATCGTCTGCCCAAATGGCTAACAGACACTTGACTTCTCTATGGGACCAACGTGAACCAACAGTTGAACCGCTTGACGCCATGTTTACCGTTTAATGGGAAAGAAGGCTCGTCGCCTTTATTATGTCCATGGTCGTTGCATGGACTATATGTCATCCAGCACAGGTTGCGTAGCCGTGCGTGTGCGAGTGTCGGCTCATTAGCATCTGTACCGTGGCGGCCCGTACCGTAGAAGCACACCTCTCCCAAGTGGCCAAGTTGGCCCGGCCTGGCCAGACTGGCCACACTCACACTGGCAGATTTGAGCACGGTTAGGTGTGAAAACGGCCACGGCCACGGCCCGATGGCCTAGTGTGAGTGCACCCTTAGACTAGCCATCAACCACACACACTCCGAATACCCCCCAAGCCAAATTGAGGGTTAGGGTGAGGGTTAACCCTAGAAGCCTCACATTAATATTAGTATTGTTGTTAACTGTCATTGTTATGATTTGTTTATGACTAACCCTTTCATCCAAGGGGATATGTCCTGCACATACAAAAAGGACCTCAGTGTACAAGTTATCATAGGACACAAAAAATACTTTAAGTATAGTCTAGTGGTTGGGGTGTTTTGACTCCCAGCCACAAGGTCCTGGTTCAAACCCTAATAGTTGTAGTACCAAACCCCCAACTCATTAGTTCCATCTGTCTAAATTGAGGGGAAGTTGTGTTGGATAAAAGGGACTACTTACCAACTAAAATATGAATAACCAATCCCATCAGTGAACAGGAAAAACAACTTATTCGAAAACCACAGTACAAAAACAAGAATAAGAATAAGTCCCGCCTCCGAGGTTGCGGTTCCCTCGGTCAAATGTCTATGGGAAATAAGATGGGGTTTCTGAATGATCGGTCATAACAAACTCTGTAGGTGGTGCAGAAGACGTTTTGAACGACACACTTTTTCCATCTAGCTTCAACTGGGTTTTTGGATCGTCGGTGGCGTTAACGTAGCATTAATGATCATTTGCTACTTTAACGGCACTGCCAATCCAAAAACCCGGTCCAAACTAGATGGAAAAAGTGTGTAGCTCAAAACGTGACACTTATCCAGTATCCAGTACTAGAGAGTACAGCAAGCTAATACAGCTACCTGGCTGCATGCTTCCAAAGGAGTGGCAGACCTTCTGTGACTTCCAGGAGATCATGGACATCAGCGTGAAGAGAGTGTGTGAGGACCAAGGACCTCCGGAACAGGGGCCGCAGGACGCCAGCGTCGTCACGGTGACCCGCAGTGATGACAGGCCCCTAGTAAGTCAAAAAGGGGCCAATCCACACTGTCTGAATTTTGTGTAACTGAAACACATATTTGTTGTTGTGCTTCAGAGGTGATCACGTGTTTCTGTTGGGGGTTTAATACTCAACGTCTCTCAACAGGAAGCCAAGTTCCAGAGTGCAACGGAGGCGCTGTCCTTCGTGTCGCTGGTGGACGGCTACTTCCGGCTGACCACGGACTCCAACCACTTCTTCTGCCAGGACATCGCCCCCTACAGTCTCCTGGAGAACATTGAGAACCGCTGCCACGGCCCAATCACGTGAGGCTCTTCATAGTCAAGAGGAATTAGTGTGGTTATGGTGTGCCAGGACTCCCAGGCAAAAGGTGCTTGGTTCCATCCCCAATGTCCACATGCTAGACTGTAGTTATAAGTCGCTTTGGATCAAGGCATAAGTTAAACGTCAATTTATTTGCGTACAAATGGCTAAATACTTAAACTAATATAGACGATAGACGATATAACATGCTTATTGATGCACAACTAATTAAAGGTTAACTGATGTAACCTTAATGTAACGTGTTACCACTCATTTTATGTGCAATGTTAGTGACAGTATTTAAACCTAGTGCAGAAGGATCTATTTATCCTCTGAATTGAGTCTGAATTTATCGTATGTTGTTCTGCTATTTTTTAAAGGTCACATTATATGTTTCACATTCTATGTTTCAACAGGTCAGAGTTTGCTGTCAACAAATTGAAAAAGTCGAGGAAAAAAAGAGGCGCGTTCGTGCTCCGCCAGAGCCCCATGCAGTACCAGAACTACTTCCTCACCGTTTGTGTTGAAGTAAAGACACTTCCAGAGACCAGTGCTTGGATTATACCCTATGTGTGTGTGTGTGTGTGTGTGTGTGTGTGTGTGTGTGTGTGTGTGTGTGTGTGTGGAAATATTCCGTGGGTAATTAATTAAAATGAGTCAATCTGTCAGCTGATCATCTCAGCTGCGTCTTGCATAGGGAGGATGTAAATATGTTTTTATCAGGTCCCATAGGCCTATCAGAACACGATCAGTCACTTGATATCCCGTTAGGCCTACCAAGTTCAGCAGATATTAGGCCCCAGACAGAACGGCTATATTCTTCTTCATTACACAAGGAAAGACTGATATTATCTATTAGGAAATAGGGTTTATGGTTAGGATATAATAATAATCAATACAATTCAGTAACGATTTTAAACATAACATACATTTTTTTGATAGTAAATCGTTTTGGCAATAATCAACATTACACAAATATTGTCGAACAGAAAATGTACTATTAACAAAAAAAAAATAGTTTGTGAAATTTTGATATGGCAAGTATCAAGTCACAAAGTGCACCAATAGACTCATTTCATTTCAATAATAAAAGCATCTCTGTGTAGTAGAAAAAAAAGAATGTTGGTCGACCATCAAAATGTACTCCTTTTTTACCCCAGACGTCACTTGGACTGGATTACAAAGACTGCCTCATCAGTAAGACCAACGAGGAGTTCACTCTCCTAGGCGTCCAGAAGAGGTTTTGCAGCCTCACCGAACTCACCAATCACTACAAACACAACATGCTGCTGCTCGCTGACGTGCCCGTCAAGTTAAGCTGCTGCTGCCCGCCGCGCGCCAAAGGTATATCATTAAGTTACAAGCCAGATTCACCGGGCGGCCATCTTGGTCAAGCACACATCACCCTACTAGTGTTTAGAATTTAGATGGAACCCAAAATTACTAGGCAAATGGCATAGAACATAACAAATAAATTGAAAATCATGAATTGTGTCTCATTGGAATAATCAAAATCATATTTGAAATCTTTTGGATAATGTAATTCGTGGTTAACAAAACACACATGATTGTATGCCATGTTGTCTAGTTTACAGGTGAATAGGCTTTACTTGCTAGTATTTTGATATTTTGTTGTTGTTATGTTGTGTTCTTTTTTTATCTCATATTGGTAGATAATCATTTTTTTAAGCATTTCAGTGCACATTGTAACCCTGTGCCGAGTACCTGACACTCAGACACTTGAACTTAAACTTAAAACATTTTTAAACAGGACTTAACAAGATGCAGGCGACATGAGAACATACAACAAGAACAAGACATATTCTCCTACTCGTTTATCATCTGCTTTCCTTTGTTTCATGGATAGCTAATTAACACGATAAACGTCCTTGTTCTACTGCAGAGTTCACAAACCTCATTATCGTACGTGACAGCAGAGCCGTTCAAACGCAAGGTTCGGCGAAACCCGAACCCAACAAATTTGCCAACATCCAGTTCCAAATGATCAAGTACGAACAGCTCCAGTGGGTATGTATGGAACACGTTCAACCAGCTGCTTTTGCCCTGATAGTAGAATGGGTTTAGGAACACATCCTACTATAACTGCACTTTCTACTACTCCATCTGCTAGTAGAATACCCCTCACCTTGATCATACCACTTTAAACGACATGTACTGATAGTAGAATGGGTTTACGAACACATATATTATGGACCAAGTGGCTTTAATCATTTACAAACTCATCAGTAACTGCTTGTGTGTGCTGCTATGACCACATTTGTGGATGGTCAGAACCGTTGTTAGTAATAATGTGTCTGCAAATTTAGTCAATGCATCATCCACTCGAGAACAACCCATAATTAGGTACAGTTGCAGACGTCAAGGACCAATTAAAATGTCCGTCCTCAGATGGTGGGCTAAAATACATAAAATACTTCAATCCGTTCAACAGGCTGCAGAAGAAGAGCGTTTAAGTCATAGAACTCAGAAGAATAAGTCCTGCCACACATCAGCCCTTTAAGTACCTCCCACATACACCAAACGTAATCGATCCCCGATGTTGACGCTGTAAGCATCTCACCATTGCCCACAGTTTACACATACAACACCCGCATACAACGCTGTAGGTGTAGGATGTTGGGTGCATGGCAAGGACGTTTTGAATCCAAGCCAAAAGGTTGTGTTTAAAGAAATAAATATAGATTTATTATTATTAGTCCTGCGGCTGGGACGTTTCAGTGATGAGCAAGGGGGCCGATCCAAAGAGCATACCCACACACATATGACCTCTAAAGTCCTTTGTGTGCACACAAAAGTGAACACGCATATATGTACGTAACTTTATATACATTAGAAAAACGAGAGAGATTAGCCAATTATTCCTGCTTTTCATTTGGATTTCAAATAGCTGGTCTGCACCTAAACTCACGCACAGCATAACATAACAAAGTCAACAAAATTGGTTAGTTACAAACTGAGCCATAAACTTTACTGTACTTGCTTATCATATAAATAAATGTGTCGGTTCTCAGCCCGAAAGGGAAAACTTGAGCCGACTTTCAGACAAAACTTAGGCGAGATGTCCCATCATGGATAAGAGGAATGGGAGTGTTAGTCCACTTGGCTGTATACATTTATCTTTGGCACTGAGACTTCAGTCAGCCACAGGACTGTTTGGGAAGGTCGATCCCAGATAAATTTCGAGGTCCCCCCTAGATCAATCCTTGTACCCCACTTTGACAACCGCCGGGGTGTGTGTTCTAGGTGAATGAGTGAACAGTCAGGGAAGTGCTGCTGTGTGTTCTAGATGACTGAGTGAACAGTGAGGGGCGTGCTGTGTGTTCTAGATGACTGAGTGAACAGTCAAGGGCGTGCTGTGTGTTCTAGATGACTGAGTGAACAGTCAAGGGCGTGCTGTGTGTTCTAGATGACTGAGTGAACGATGACTGAGTGAACAGTCAGGGCGTGCTGTGTGTTCTAGATGACTGAGTGAACAGTCAGGGCGGCCTTGTGTTCTAGATGAATGAGTGAACGATGACTGAGTGAACAGTCAGGGCGGCCTTGTGTTCTAGATGAATGAGTGAACGATGACTGAGTGAACAGTCAGGGCGTGCTGTGTGTTCTAGATGACTGAGTGAACAGTCAGGGCGGCCTTGTGTTCTAGATGAATGAGTGAACGATGACTGAGTGAACAGTCAGGGCGACCTTGTGTTCTAGATGACTGAGTGAACGATGACTGAGTGAACAGTCAGGGCGTGCTGTGTGTTCTAGATGACTGAGTGAACAGTCAGGGCGGCCTTGTGTTCTAGATGAATGAGTGAACGATGACTGAGTGAACAGTCAGGGCGACCTTGTGTTCTAGATGACTGAGTGAACGATGACTGAGTGAACAGTCAGGGCGTGCTGTGTGTTCTAGATGACTGAGTGAACAGTCAGGGTGGCCTTGTGTTCTAGATGAATGAATGAACAGTCTGGGCATGCTGTGTGTGTTTCAGGACGAGTGCCTGGGCCAGGGTTCCTTCACCCGGGTGTTCAAGGGAACCAAGGTGGACATCCGGGAGGGAGAGGAACACCGCACGCAGGTCCTGCTCAAGGTGCTGGACGCCAACCACAAGGACTACTGGGAGGTCCGTTCACTCACTCACTCATTCATTCAAAAATCACTCATTCATTCATGAATACACCAACCATGAGGGTAATGTCGTGAACACCAAGTTCATGTTCCGGGATTCCTAAATTCTGTATTTAGAGTGAGCAGCAACACATTAAAGAGTCGGTTCTTAGAAAGTATATAATAAAGTATACATATATTATTTCCATAATTACAGCAGCAATCTCCATTGTGTTTGTTTGATGATCTTCATGATCTTGCTTCTCCTCTGCCAGGCCTTCTTTGAGGCCTCCAGCATGATGAGCCAGATCTCCCATAAGCACTTGCTGCTGGTCTACGGCGTGAGCGTCCACGGAGCGAAAAGTAAGTCAGACTGACACCGCACAGCAAATCAACAAATGAGCTCGTAACAGCCAGTGGAGCCGTGAAAATTACGCTGGTAGCATTTGTATACGCATTCTGAATCTGGTCGTGACATCTTCTTTGTCATTACTTTTTCGATGCACCATGAAAAAGTAATGGCACAGTTTGGCTTCTGAGCATTAATCAAATTCCATTTGATTTATAACACATTGAAACAATGAACTTCATTAATGTATTTTCACACTCGAACATGTCTTCTAAAGAGATGACTGCAGTCACTGGGAACAGCAAATGCAGTGCCATGCATCATTTTATTTTAATTAAATGACATCCCAGCAGACAGGGCACTGGCAATAAATGGCCATAAACCTCTGAATACTACCAGTAATACTGCTACTGATAATCCACTAACAGGGAATTTAGGTTGGATACATCACCAAGGTGCAGGTAGGGGGTAACGTCATCTTGGTCACGAATGCCTACAGTGCCACACACACACACACACACACACACACACACACACACACACACACACACACACACACACACACACACACACACACACACACACACACACACACACACACACACACACACACACACACACACTTGCTGACTCTGTGCCCCCCCCCCCCCCCCCCAGACATCATGGTGCAGGAGCTGGTGAAGTATGGAGCTCTTGACCTGTACTTGAAGAGAAAGGGCTCCGTGTCAGTGAGCTGCAAACTCGACATAGCAAAACAGCTAGCGTTGGCACTCAACTTTCTGGTAAGCTGAATAAGATTCAGACAGAGTGCCGGTGCTTCGCCTCCCCTCTTCCCAAGTGCAGGAGAAGAAACATATTTTAGAAAGGCACTTTTTTATGCGATACAAAATAAACGTGTTGCTCCTAAAACATCCAGCCGGAGTAGAATAAAAGCCAAGGGTTATTGAAGATAATCTCACCGAAAGCATTTCTAATGTCGAAAAGGAAATGATGCAGAAACCGACAGTAGCCTACAACTGACAGGAATAGGTTGCGTTGCTGATAGTGCAAATAGCTGACTCATTCTTTTATAATTAACTGGTATGGAAGTAGTACCTCTTAACTGATAAAAACGTGCTCTTTAGGAGCCCAACCCTCAATGAAGCTTTTATTAAAAAGGCAAACACTGAACTTCTCAAAAACATCATCTCATTCAGCCACCAATTATACAATCATCATGAGATTGTATTTATTTGTGTTATTGTGCATTAAATGCCTTTCAGGACGAGAAAAACATAGTCCATGGAAATATCTGTGCCAAGAATGTTCTGTTGGCCAGAGAGGGAGACCCATCCCAGGAAACCTCTCCCTTCATCAAGCTGAGCGACCCCGGAATCAAAGTGTCCCTGCTGGACCGCAACGGTACTACAGTTAGCGTATCAGAGAGCCCGTTTCAACTGCTTCTGTTTGTTTGTTTTGTGCTGCTTTGGTCCGGTAATGTTTGTACATTTTGGGTGCTTGCGTTTGTCTATGTGCACGTGACAAGCTCAAGCACATAGACAATCAGTGCGTTTACATGACCCTCAAGAAAATCGAATTATTGGGTTAGTCCAACTATGATTGGATAATTAAGATGCATGTATACACCTTAGTCACACTATAATCGAATCGAATTACTCATAGTCGAATTAAGACACCTAGATTATTCGATTGTCAGTCGAATTAAGTGTGCATGTATCGGGTCGGATCGCATGGATTCGGATTTTACTCGTAAATACTCGTAGTGAGGGTTATCTCGGCCATGGTAGAGAAGGAATTGGGGTAAAGGAACTTTGGCTTTGACTCTCTGAAGTCCATATTGAAACGCGACATAGATGAGAAAGGGATTGTGGCCGTATGCGGGACAGCCTACAGTTCACTTTGTGTCCATTTCTCCAACGCTCCATTGTTCCGTCCTCTCGGTCGTATGCGGACTCTTCTGGCTGGACTCTTACTTACGGCATCGATAGGAGGGGGCGCTGTCAGCAGACTATTATTTAGACAAATTATTAGCAAATTTCAATTTGACCGGAGAGTTAGAAAGGGCATATCGCACTTCTGCCTTCTCACACCGCGAGACAGGTTCGTGGCTTTGAGTGTCGCGATTTCGGTTTCGATCGTTACAGCCCTACTGTCTACTGAAAACATCTTTCTCGAATGCTGCGGCCGCCTGAGTTTGTGGTTGCAGGTGACGTTAAGAGGTCAAACGGTGGCTCTATTAGTTGAAATGGGCACAGCGCCACCTATCGTACCGGGGAAAGAAATGCTTCGGCCAATGAATCGATTTTCTCACCGCCATGTATACTCGGACAATTGCAGTTGTCTGATTGAGGAGCATAATCGAACTATGGCCTTAATCTGATTAAGCTGTGCATGTAAACGTACTGAATGTGCTTGTCGTTTGTGTATGTGCACATCGTTTGTCTATGTGCATGTGTGGGTGCGCACATGTTTGCTGTATGACCATACGTGTAACCATGTGTGTGTGTGTGTGTTTCTAGTGATTCTGGACAGGATTCCCTGGGTGGGACCAGAGCTGTTGCAGGACCCACCCATTCTGAGTCTGGACTCTGATAAGTGGAGCTTTGGCGCCACCTTGTGGGAGATCTTTAACAACGGAGAAACTCCCCTCAAAGATTGGGACCTGGAAATGGTAATTACATTTTAAAGGAATAATCTCGAAGATATTCATGCAAATGGATATCGGTTCGGTCACTATCCCTCGCAATATAGCTATCTGTATCACAAAGGGGATTTAAAACTATGGCCAATTGATGACAGAACTTGCATTTACAGGACTATTAATGACACAAACTGAGTGTCAGTGGCGACATTAGAAGCACACACATGTATTGAGGTCTTCCCACACCAAGCAGTGGAGAGAGGATGGGAGGAGCTAACGCAACAGTCGTAATCGTCGTTCAACCTTCTTGTGTTTGAAGCGGTGACTGCTAGCAGTAAAACAGCTGCACACTGCCTGATGTCTCACTGGCAGTGGCAACCCTGTTGCGATCTCTGGGAAGTGAGGTCCTCAAAACGGAGAGCTTCGAGTTGGCAATTTAAAGGAAATGTCTTCGGTTGGTTTTCATTCTGGGGCTGTGCTGCTAAATCCTCTATAGACGCCCTTTTAATTCAGTTTCAATGAGGAGAGCACAGGTGGGTCGCATCCACGCACAAGGTAACCCTATCAGCCAATAAGAGGTTATGCATGCACTAATAGGTGTTTGACCAGTAGAGGGAGTCATTCTAATGCAAAGTAAAAATGTTGGACAGCTTGGTGGACCAAACCACCAAGGCCCAGGGTTGATTCCGACCTGCAATCCTATGCAACTCGTCATCACCTCCCTCTTTCTATTTCCCTGCCTCACCTTACTCTCTTGTCTATAAAATGCGTGAAAAAGCACAGACAAAATATTTACAAAAATAGCACCTCCAGTGATGTCACGGGTGAGAGTGTTCACCCAGATTTGTATGATGATAGATCAACATGGTGTAGGTGGATCTATCCCTCTTCCCAACATCACGTTATCTAGGGATCGTATTCATTTCATAATTCTAGACTGAGTCAAAGTGAACTGGCCGTCCGAGCAGATGGAAGGAACTTTCTGTCGATCCCTTAGATTTATAAACATTAGATCATGTTTACATGAGCTCATAGCCACTCAAGAAATGCATTTTTCCCAACATACAACATTTTCCCCCAAAAAACAACTATGTGTGTGTGTGTGTGTGCGCGCGTGTGTGTTTACGTGTGTGTGTGTGTACGTGTGTTTACGTGTGTGTTTACGTGTGTGTTTACGTGTGTGTGTGTGTACGTGTGTGTGTGTACGTGTGTACGTGTGTGTGTCATGCAATTAGAAAAGTCGTTTCTATGGGACCTACCAGCAGCTGGAGCCGTCCCAGTGGACAGAGCTGGCGGATATGATCACCCAGTGTATGGACTATCAGCCCGCCTCCAGGCCTTCCTGCCGGGCTGTGATTCGTCAACTCAACAACCTCATCACCTCAGGTACAACCAATCACCCGAATCCAATGCAAGTTAAAAATATACAGATTATAATGCAACCTAGCCCACTAACAGTAAATGAGAAAATTATTGTTTCCTTATGGAATATTTTTTATGATTTTTGAGTTTTAGCTACCAAGTGCTTGGTTGGTACTGTGGTGAATAATTCGATTTGATTGCAGTTACGTTTTTTTGCCACCATGACACTAAAGCGTATAAACATTTTATTTTGTTGTAGGAAAACCAACACCATATCTTAAATTGTACTTTTTTTTTTTCCAAACTTTTGCATGGGATTTGTATTTTTCTAGATTTTCCCCATTATTTTGTCGATGGTATTGGCCGTTACCCAACTAAACAACTGCCATTGCTTTCTCTGCGCGGCCAGACTACGAGGTCCTGCACGCGAGCGAGGCCCCTGAGAGAGCCCTCGGATGCAGCGCTCTCGGCGCCCCGCTCCAGGAACAGACTCCAGTGTTCGAGGAGCGCTACCTGCGCTACATCTCCCAGCTAGGGAAGGTAAACATGCCGTTCACCAACAGCAGGGGGCGCCATTCCCCAATCCAACCACTCAAATTAATTAGAACGGAAATTGAACGCGTCATATTTTCAGTTTAAATAAATAAATCATGTTATATTAATGTGACTCGGAGCCACGGCAAAAATAAATTGACTGTACCAAAAAAGAATGAATTTGACCAACCCTAACTTAATTTTTATTCTCAATATGTCTTATCTCCTTGATTTTAAGCCTTTTATTTTGGCCTATCTAGCAGAGATAAACATGTGTGTATGTGGTACGTTACGTTGGCAATGACTTCCATAATCAGTATCTGTACTGCTAGTATTTTATCGAGTCAATTTTAACATTTTCCTTAGCATCATGGTTTGGAAACATATCTTTAAAAAATAAGAATTCCCTCAACAAGATTGTCAAATGGTCCAGTAAGTCGATTGGTGAGCCACAGCCGAACATGGAAGCCCTGTACACCAAACAGTTACAGAGGTTATCGCAATCCATTCAAAGTGATGACACCAATCCTTTAAACAGTGCATTTCAGCTGCTTCCCTCTGGCTCAAAGTTCCCCAAAGCAGAACAAACCGCTACAGGAACAATATTATTCCTGCAGCCATTATCTGTACTAATAAATTGTTGCAGCGCCACTAGTGGTGCATAACTTTGTTGCACTTTCTGATGTACTGAGCACCTCTGTGATTTTTGTCTATGCGTCTGTCTTGTCTTCCGTGAACGCCCTTTTCTTGACCTGCAAACCAAATTTACCCACGGGTATGAATAAAGCAACCTTGAACCTTGAACCTTGAAGTAGGCCTCTACACTCGCATCTATACACTCACTGAACCGCTGGAGCCCCTATATTTTATCCACTGGCTAAGGGAGGATGGATGAAAGCCAGCCTTCCTGGCTGCTGCTGGGAAATCCACAGCATTGATTTTTAACATAGCCTGTCGGATAAACTAATACTTTAAGGGGAGAAAGGTGCTTCTAGGTCGTTGAATCTTATCTGGCGTACCTTTCTGTATTTTTTCCTGAATGAAGATTCCAGAATGTTCTTTTGGTTTAAAGTTAATTATTAATTAAATATGAATTATTTTTCACTACCACTCCAAGGCTAGTGGGACCAGGAAATGGTTTGGTAAGAACACGTTAAAATGTCCTTATTCCACCACCGGGTGTTATGTCTTGTAATCAGCCATTACAAGACATATTAAAGTGACCCTGAGTGACATTCCAGTTCCACCACGATGTATGATTTATAGATGTGCCTGACAGTGGGGATAGTCCCAGTGTTTACTTTCCCTCTTATATAATGCATTTAAGTGCCATGGCCACAAAGGCCCCCCAACCTCGCCTCACTGATGCAAACAAGGAACAAAAAAGATAAGTAACCAGAGCACAAAGAATGTCCAGAATGATTCATGATCCGTGTGTATACATCATCCCCGGTTTAGAAGGGTCGGCTAAGCAAGACGGAAGATTAATGATGTTGCTGGTAGTCGGGTTTCTAGTTTGTGGGGTTAGGGTAACCTAACCTAACCTTTAGGTTAGGTTAGGGGTTAGGGTAACTAACTTTGGGGTTAGGGTAACCTAACCCTTGATTGAAATCAACCTGGTCCAACCAAATCCGACCATTGTGCAAGGGAGTGTCATCGTGGTTTTATCTATTGTCCTAATATTTTGTCTTATCCAGATATCGGTTGTTGTTATCATGCGTTTGGTCTCCAGAATGACTCGAATTATTTTTGAATCCTTTCGACGTCGCCCACTATGAACACCACCCAAACAAACAGACTGAAATAAATTAAAGAGAGACTTTAACGTTCCTCTCGCCTGCTCCTAGGGGAACTTTGGCAGCGTGGAGCTGTGCCGCTACGACCCCCTGGGGGACAACACGGGCGAGCTGCTGGCCGTGAAGAAGCTCCAGCCCAGCAAGCGCTCCTTCCTGGCCGATTTCACCAAGGAGATCAAAACTTTGAGCGTCCTGCGCTGCGACTACATCGTCCGCTACCGGGGCGTGAGCTACAGCACCGGTGAGCCCTGACCTCCTCGTGTGTTTGTTGTTCGTTGCGGGCGGGAGGACCTATATGGGGGAGGACCTGAATTGAGGAGGGGGGGTTCCCAAATGGACGCCAAAGATAACAAGGACGCATGGTTTAATTAGATAAGGAATTTACTGAAGACACTAGAATCTATGATGACAAGGGGCAAGGTGGGACAAGGTGACAGCTAATAGATTGGGGTTTCGTCAACGGGCTGCTGGTTTGGGGCCTTGCAAAGGTTTTTGGTTATTGGGGCAGCTTGTCAGACAGGGGATGGTTCGGCAACAGGCAGGAAGTTCGATTGGTGAGAAGTCAAAACAGGCAGGAAGTTAGACAGGGGAGGAGTCGGCAACATGTAGGAAGTTAGATAGGGGAGAAGCCACAACAGACAGGGAGTTGGACAGGGGAGGAGTCGGCAACATGTAGGAAGTTAGATAGGGGAGAAGCCACAACAGGCAGGAAGTTGGACAGGCGAGGAGTTGGCAACAGGAAGGAAATTATAGTGTGTTCCCGAATTTTCTGAAGCCAGCATTCTGAGTTGCACTTTTGATGTCATTTCCGGTCTCGGAGCATTTATAGCGTTCCCGTTCGTCTTTGTGATTGACTCATGAAATTGGCTAGTCGTTGTTTACTGTTAGCTACATTAGCCTCTTTAGAAAACCAGCCCGAAAACAAACAACACAACTTTACATTGTATTGCATGCACAGCAAGACCGTGCAATGCATCAATTGGTGACCGGAATAAAGTAGCAATGTAATCAAAGTGTGTAAGAGCATTTAATATCGACATTAAAATGACCAACGTGGTACAAATACAAAGAAATTTAAAGCTGCAAGCAGCATTCTACGGGGGCCAAGACTAACACAGACCCTTAAGACCTGATGCAGACCATTGAGACTCCGACCTACACCATTAAGACCCTGACCTCGACCATTATGACCAGGGCCGCTGCTGGCGGTTTCGTTGCCCTACGCGAGCGGGGGGGGGGAGAGTCCCTTTTTATATTATTACATTAAGAGTTAAGACCCTGACACAGAACATAAAGAGGTTTTTTGTTTGCATACTGTTGACAACGCTAGAATAGTCTGAGCTCCGATCTGGTGATGGGTGAACAAACTTTCATGATCCTAAGTTAAACAACTGTAGAAAGTTTGATAAAAAGCGTCCGAGCGGTTTAGGCTGTGTAAGTCAAACATGGAGGAATAATAAAACTAACAATTACAATCGATGTAATTTACTTGTTGAATTCAGCCGTTTTAGTTTTAAACCTGCTTTGTATATTTTCAGTTGGTCTCAATGACTTTTGTTGAGCCCTGCTTAGAGTGTGATGACGTCACTTGGCCCCATTGCAAGGTAGCTATCACAAAAAACTAATTTGGAAGCTACAAACAACTGTACCTTGGAACCATTTCCTTGCCACACCTTGCAAAGAACATATATTTAGGGCATTTTCTGACTTCCAGCCATTCATACATGCATTCAGACTGATGGCGTTGTCAACAACCCATGGCGACAGCCAGATTGTCGGGAGCAGTTAGGGTCAGTGGTGGGGTCAAAAGACTGTGTAGCTTCCATCAATGTCAAACTCCAAACTGAATTACGTCAACGCTGTAACCGTTATAACTATACAGTGATGTCATTACGTAAAAATTCCAAAGCATAGAAAATAACATATTTAACATTTTTACATCACTGAAATGAAAAAATGAATGAATGAAAAAATTAAGCATTTTAAGTTTTACACATTATGAATTAACATGAAATTACTGTTAGCAGTTTTTAATCATTTTAAACTAAATATTTATTATAAATTAACTATTTATACTTTCACTGGATAATCAGTATATTATCGAGGTATCGATTTTCACAGCTCTATCGATTAGCTATAGTTGTTACAGATTAGGTTGGGGAGTTCAACGTTTTGAATGTTAGCCAACCATTGTTGGCTATGGCGAGAGCAGAATTGTACTCTGCTTACTAAAAGCAATCAACCTGGCTATCAGGAATCCTGTAAGTAATTAACGCAAGCAATTAACGAAAGCAAAAGCATTCAAAGGTGAAATGTGCAGGTGATTGTAAAAAAACTCCTTTGGAAGCTACCATCAATAATCCCTTGGAACCACTTCCTCACCACACCTTACAAAGATGTTCTCTATCGTCCTACTTTGATGAACTTTAGCCTGGTTAACCATGACCGATGCTTCTTTAAGTACACCAACATTGGTGACGATGGACTGAAGTTAACCCCGCCTTTAGTAACCTAACATTGATTGGGCTAATTTTGACGTCCAGCCGCCATTTTGTTACATGTTCTTGTTTTCCTAGGAATATGTCCTCAACATTAGGAGAGACAAATTGCTACAGGATTTCATGACAGTAGGTGAAAGGGGTCAGGAAAAATGGCCGTCCAAAGTATGCATTTTCACTTAATTGTTATAGCTCCACCCTATCGCCCAATCTGGGTAAAATCTGGAGAGGTTTCATTATCAGTTAATTGTTATGGAGCTACCTATAGCCCGAAATGGATACTATTCGGAGAGGTGCATCTTGACCCATTTGCCTTGGACTAGACCAAGTTTGATGATGATTGGTTTAAGTTAAACTTGCCCTTTGGCATTAAGTAAAAATGTGATGATTTTGAGCCTCTGGTGGCCATTTTGTTTTGTCTATCGACTTCACTTTACTTTGGTCCCCGCAGTAAATGTCACAACGCTTTGAACTGTGGGTAATTCCCTTAGGTGAAGTCTGCACTGATGCAGACTCAGGGAAAGGGCTTGGTAAGCGTGGACTCAAACCCTCACCTCCTTTTGAAATAGGCAATGGGACAGCCCTAAAATCTATTTATTTTAAGACAACAAAGACCTTGAGTCTGTGATTCCGGACATTAACATTGGGCCAACTAAGGCCGGAAGTCTTCTGAGGCCAACACAAGCACAATGGTTGAAGACAGCCGTTTCCTGTTATAGTTACATTCTGCCTTGCTTTTGAGGCTATCAGTAGCAATCCCCCCACATCCGTTGTGCCCCTTCCGTGGAGACTTTCAAAAAGTACACGAAAGCACACCTTTTCTCTGAGGCCTATGCCCTCTAATGCCGGGTCTCCACTGCAGGGTGCAGTACGGTTCGGTTCGCAAAGGTGCGGTACGGATTGCGTTTCCACCGCCAGTGGGCGTGACCCGGACTAAGCCGTACTCGTTTTGCCCTCGTCTTCAGTACTCCTCCGTTGGGGTACTGAGACGCCTGAAAGGGTACCGGAAAATTCGAGCTACACACCCCCTGCGTTGATTGGTTGACAGAACCGTCACTTCCGGGCGACGTGGGGATAAAAACAAACAAACAGTAACCTCGAGGTATTATTCTTTACAATGAACATGTCGCGTAAAACGCTTGCTCGGGCGAACAAGGAGGTGGAGACGTTCCTCTGCCTTCTTAGGGAGGAAGACGTTGTTTACGTTGTTTACGTAGCTGCCGTGGCGATCGACATCCGGCCTACCATAAAGGGTACTGTCGGCGGTGGAAACGCGACCTCGGAACTGAGCTGGGCTATACCGCCCCCTCCCTCCCGGACTGAGGCGAACCGGACCGTACCGCACCCTGCAGTGGAAACGCGGCATAACTCACGACCCCACCCAGCGCCTTGCACATTTTGTACATTCACTCACTTGCCTACACATACACCCTCACCTCCCACTCTTGTGAAGCGACCTTGAGTATCCTGAAAGGCGCTATATAAAATACATTTTTATTATCATTATTATTATCATGACCACTTCTGTTGAGAAAAATACTATGGTCAGTCAATTTAGAATATTCAAAGAAATGGAAAATAAATGGCATGAACATTTATTTGATTTCTCCAGTAATCCTAAATTACTAATTGCGTTGCGGGATTGAACCCCGGACAACTGGGTGCAAATCCGACGTATTTCCTCGAGACTATCTCCCTCTTTTTGAATTCATGGTCAATATTCAATCAAAATATGTGACGCTTAATACTACTTATGCACTTATGCATCACTACGAACTTGATAACGTTTCCTGCACATGACCGATAAACGACACACTAAAACGTCAGGACGCACCGACTAGGAAATCCCACGTCGGCTAAAGGTTCAGTTATGGTTCCACGTCGACGCAACGTAATGACCACGCAGACGCTGCGACGCGGTCGTGAACCCGTTTTGGTTCTGCGTCAGGTTTTAGTGAGCGGACCGATCACAGCCCTTAGTTGTGTGTTAGCTGTTTCTTAGGTAGTGCTGCATCGCCTAGACGCACGGTTACAATATTTGGGAGGCGCACGTCAGGCCATTGTGGTGGACAAGAGGAGGGTCCGCAAGGACGTATTGGGTCCGTAAACCGCCTTGCGTTGCGTCAACGTGGAACCATAACTGAGCCTCGAGCCTTCAGAATCGACGGGCGATTCCTATCGGCACCTTCCTTGTATGATTTCTCAACCCCCGGTTCTAACCTTGATGTCATGTGATGTCATTACCTCGAGACTATCTCCCTCTTTTTGAATTCATGGTCAATAATCAATCAAAATATGTTACTCTTAATACTACCTATGCATTCAACAGATTGGCAATTTTTTGCCAGATAGCCTCCCTGTATTTATTAATGGTTACGGTGTTCCCTTTTTGAGTTGCTCTATGCTTGTACTCCTCATAGACCTCCGCAAGCAGCTTCTGTTCGCCGCTGGAAAAGATCCCGCTCAAGTCCTTTTCGGACATTTGATCCATGATTCGACATTCACGGTTCCGGGGTGGTTACATATCTCGTGAGCACGCTTAATCCACGATAACGTAAGCCTGGCTTGAGCTAACCTGAGCAAGGCGCGGCTGAACTGAGTTGATGGAATGGCTTTAGCCTCAAGGGGAAGTTGGCGTTAGTTCTAACTGGGCTTAATCAACTGCGCGCCGCTTTCGTTAGCGACTTTGAAGGAATACCCCTCAGGTGCGCCAAAACAAATACACACACACACACACACACACACCTTTATCTTCTCTAAAGAACTTCTCTGTTTGAACAACATTACTTACAGGGCATATGTCATGGTAGTGGCCTATGTTCCTATGTGCAACTCGCATGCTACAGAGAAATCTGGGGAACATATTCCAATAGCATGCAAACTGTTAACTTATGTCCCCAAATCCCACTTAGGTTTTATATGCAACGGTTTCAGAACAGTGAACATTATACATAGGAGGGATATAAACAAAACCTTTAAGAAGTGCTTTCGGTGAATTATTTCAACGTGAAGTCGACTTCTATTAAATATATATTTTAAATAAGGGCTACATAATTCATTGAGAAATAACCTCCATCAGGTCGTCTCAGCATGAGCCTGGTGATGGAGTACATGCCCCATGGCAGTCTGATCGGCTACCTGGAGAAGAACGCCTCCGTCGGCCTCAGACGCATGCTACTCTTCGCCTCGCAGATCTGCAAGGTACCAACAATGCTGTTTTACGGGTTTGCTACCATTATGTGCATCATATATTTAAAAGGAGGGATCCCTCTTTCTCTGTTCCTTCTGACAAACTTACTTATTGTAAGTTGCTTTGTATAAAAGCATCCGCTAAAAGTCCCTCAATGTAAATGTGAAATGTAAATATAATGGGGTGTGTGAAGCCCTTTGGGAATGCAAATGTGATCAAGGGCTTTACAAATCAAGTGACCCGACCTCAGCACGTCTCCTGGTGAACACCACCCTGTTCCTCTCCCCAGGGCATGGAGTACCTTCAGAGCAAGCGCTACGTGCACCGCGACCTGGCCGCCAGGAACATCCTGGTGGCCAGTGATTCCTTGGTCAAAATCGCAGACTTTGGCCTGACCAAAATCATCCCGGATGACAAGGAGTACTACCGCGTCACACAACCGGGAGAAAGCCCCATCTTCTGGTTTGGCATATTTTTATTCTCAAAGCAATCAATCAATTGTGTTTAAGGAAATGCACCGAAAGTCCTAACCCTATCACTTCACTGTTAATACCAAGTTGATGAATGCTGCTTAAGTAACATAACACAGATCCACTGAAAAGTAAAGAAAGCATTTTATATCCCTGAACCCAAATGCAGTCATATTCATGTTCAGAATCAGAGTTTATTTCATGACATCTTATCGTACAAGTACACGAGTCAAATTCTTATTAATAATATTACAAAAAATCTATATTTCATCAATTATTGAATTATTGACTTTGATAACCTTGATAAATAACATAATCAGTAACATCTAACCAGTCACAACCCATTCTGTCTCACTGCAACCCAACCCCAACAACGGGAGCTGTAACCCTATCCACCTTTTAACACTTTAGCCTGCCTTTCCGTTCCAGGCATGCGCCAGAGTCCATCACAGAGTCCTCCAAGTTCTCCC
Source organism: Gadus macrocephalus (assembly GCF_031168955.1). Taxonomy (NCBI): domain Eukaryota; kingdom Metazoa; phylum Chordata; class Actinopteri; order Gadiformes; family Gadidae; genus Gadus; species Gadus macrocephalus. The sequence goes on from NC_082393.1 coordinate 4,099,190, forward strand.
ACAAGTCGGACGTGTGGAGCTTGGGCGTTCTGCTTCACGAGCTCTTCTCCGACTGCAACCGCCACCAGAACCCCAAACGGGTAAGGGGTTCCCGTGCCGCCCTCTCCAGCTCGGAGGTCTGAAACCCTGTCGCAACTTTGTCATCAACGACTTCCTCTTTGAAGCGTAGAACTTGGTAACGTTTCCTTCACATGACCGATACACAACGCACTCAAACGACAGGGCGCAACGACTAGGAAATCCCACGTCGACTACAGGTTCAGTTATGGTTCCAGGTCGACGCAACGTAATGACCACGCAGACGCTGCGACGCAGTCGTGAACGCGTTTTGGTTCTGCGTCAGGTTTTAGTGAGCGGACCAATCACAGCCCTTAGTTGTGGGTAAGCTGTGTCTTAGGTAGTGCTGCATCGCCTGGAGGGTCCGCAAGGACGTAATGGGTCCGTAAAGCCCCTTGCGTTGCGTCAACGTGGAACCATAACTGAGCCTCGAGCCTTCAGAATCGACACGCGATTCCTATTGGCACCTTCCTTGTCGCCCATCGGGTATGATTTCTCAACCCCCGGTTCTAACCGCGATGTCATGTGATGTCATTTCAACATTGCCCCCCCAACATGGTATGCGGTGAGAAGAAAATGCGAAGGCAACATGACAAAAGATATTTGGTCTACTTTGTTTGAGCAACTTGTGGCAACAAAAGTTGAACAGTCAGAAGGGGAAGCACTGGTCGAATCGATTTAGGAAATTAGCCACGATATCCAGCCCTATTCAGCGTGATACATATCTGCCAAGTGCCTGCAACGTGATCAAGAGCTACGCTCCAAGGAGGAAGTCGTTCACTTTAATATAAATTATTAACCAATCAACCCTAACCCAAACTGGAAAAACAGTACTTATCAGCATAATCACTGTCGTTGTCTACACTGTGCCAATATATCAGAAGAAATCTATTGTTTGCGTAAACTTACCTAAAGAGTTCCTGATTCTGAATCAGGAACTCAGGCTTTTCCCAGAGGAAAAGCCTCACGAGGCGACCTCAGTGAAAAGGGTTGACGAGGGCACATGGATCTCACCCGTTACGCTGTGCTTTACAGCTGTACATGCAGAGGATCAGCAGCAACACACAGGGCCCAGCCATCCCCATGCAACTGCTGTTTGTACTGAAGGACAACTGGAGGCTTCCGGCTCCCGCCCACTGCCCCGCCAGGGTGAGTCAACCGCCAATCAACTGCATGGGCAGAGTCAACCGCAACCAATCACCACGTCCAACTTTAACCGCCAAAGGGCGGTTCAATTCAGTTAGTTGGCTACAACCGCAAACCCTTTCGATTGGTTAATAGAGCCGTCGGTGGATTGATTATTAGTTTGATTATTTATTTTCAATGTATTATTGTAAGCTTATGCACATCATTTTCTGGCCATCCTCTTTACCCTGCATGGAATTAACTTCCCTTAATTCCCGGATTCTCCGTGACTTTCTCGGAACAATCTCGTGTTCCCTCCTCAAGTCTCAACTCCTCAAGAGGGGCCTCAAGTGTCGTGTTATCCATATCCGTATCCATGGCGATGCAACATACCTGCTGTAACAGGCCGACGTGTCCCCTTACCTGTGCAGGTGTACGCGTTGATCAGGCAGTGCTGGGCCTACAGTCCAGAGGACAGGCCCAGCTTCTCCTCACTGAGCGACCAGATCCACAGCATCGCCCAGGAAGAAACGCTCAGCTGAAGGGCCAGTGAGAGCCAGCATCTACGGGTATAGATACTCATGGTATCTATAAACACCCCCCCCCCCCCCCAGAACCAGGAAACAGGGTGGTGGTGCCGAAACCGGTTTATTGAAGAGTGTGTGTACAATGATGCACACAGATGGCGCTCCAAGCTGCCATGCAGGATATCCCTTCCTGAGTGTGTGCTGTGATGGTGGGTTTATCCTGGGAACGCTGATCACTCAACAGGCAACAGCTGTGCAGCCTCGCGCAGTCCCGGAGTACAATCAGTCTGACCCGGGGCAGGTGGGGCGGCTTAGGCCAGCCTTAACCACACACAGAATGGCAGTGTGGTCATTTCAAAGCGGTTGTTATGTTATTTTCATTCATAGTTAATAATTCTTACAAGAGACACGGATATGTTTAAAAATACATTTGAACTGTATCGGAATTTGATACTTTCTAAAAAAAAAAAAAATAATGCAGTTTTCAGTGTTTTGCCCTTCAGTAAGGCACATTTCCGATTCCTGTAGCTAGATAGCAGCCTCCAAAGGGTTCATTAGAGAGCAGGTGTAGACAGAGGTTCATTATTCAGCGCTGCGACCTGCCATTATACAGAGATGAAAGGCAGCGGAACAATTATATGAATGGGGTATTTTCCATGGACCACCAAATCATACATAAATGAACCCAAGTAAAAGCAGGAAGCGAGCTTTGCTATGAACTCACTATTCTCTTTTTAAGCATGTAATATTCTTAAGGTTTTGTGGTAGATACAGTAGATATGGAGGTGTTGATTGACAGGAGAGGATCTTAAGAGGGAGAAACAGAGAGTGGAGGCTGTTGCTCTTCTTGATGGAGGATGTGGTTTGTGCTATGTGGCACAAAAGAAGATCAGGAAATATCGTTGCCTGAACTGCCTGCAGACCATATGGAGTCTCGGTATGAAACTCAGATATATATATATATGCGTTGTTAACGAATGATTTATTTTGGTGGCAGGACGTTCGTCTTTCCAGTAACGGAAAGAGCAGCTGGTCTTACCGTCTCTCTTCCTCTCCAAACCATCTTAGCCAGTGCCAGCTCCTCAGCCACCAAAACACACACGACGATCAGCGATCACATAATACGAAACCCTTATGTCTTATGCTACATCTACCACGGTACCTAAAGAAGATTATGTGGGAAAAATAGAAATAGCGGGGCTATCCCCAAGTAATTTAAGAGGATGCATGCCACAATTCAGGGTCACTAAGCAATCTTAGGGTGTGTGTATGCGTGTTTGTGTGTGTGTGTGTGTGTGTGTGTGTATGTGTTTTGAGTGTAAAAAAATAAAATATGTATATATATATATATGATTGAACACACATGCACACACAGACATGAATTTCCTTAAACGTGATCGAGGTCAATTTAAAGGAAGATGGCTTGTGTATTATGTCCGGTTGTGTTTTGTTTCTTCGATGTGCCTCATAACAGGGGAGGACCCGTGCTGCGAGTCATTCTAAAAGAATGTCGTTCCCTGAAATGTTTTCAATCAGTGTTTGATGGAGTAAAAGCCACTGTATTTCATAGTTTAATTGAAGCTCACAGCATTGTGCAATATGAGTATTGCATATATAAGGTTCTAAGAAAATGATAACATTTATGAATTATTTATTTCGTATATAGATCTATTTTTTTATCCTTCAATAATAGCTGAGATTTTGGTGGCCCTTTTGCCAATGACACGTGATGTATCAAGCTGTTATCTACATTTTTGAGTATACACTGCTTCATGGTAACCATCCTTTACAAATAAACTAAAGGGAGGCTTGGAGCATTTATCATTAAGTGTTATTTGCTGAAGTGATTTGAAGTACACCAATAATTATCAATCAGGGATTAAGAGACTTGGATTCAGGGCCACTTTATTTCAACAGAATTTTTATTATAGTATTTCTATGCAGCCTCAATTATTTGAGAGGTTTATCGTAGTTTAAATAGTACTTAGCATTGAGTAGCGTCTGATCAAAGCAATAAAAGTTATTTAATGGGAATGGGTGTAGGCCTACCTAGCAATTGTAAGTGCTTGGCACTTGACTGTACCGACAGTAATATATTTTTGTTTCTTCTTTCTTGTATTTATTGTAAGTCGCTTTTGATAAAAGCGTCTGCTAAATGCCCTAAATGCAAATGCACCATTTTGAACAACGTGTATTCCCTGTTGAGTTTGAATGTTTTAGCAGCCCCGTGAATGTGTACAACAAAATCCCCCTTGGGGCAAATAAAGTTGTATTCTATTCCATTCACTTTTTTCGTTTTCCTTATTCATTCATTTATTCAGCGTTGACTAAGAATGGTCTGCGCCTGTCTGAGGAAGCCAATGACTCACGTAATGAGTGTGTTGCTATGGTGGCATGGCGAGGAGATAATAAATTGCCTCCCTGGTGACCACCAGCAATGGAACAACAACTGAACAAACAGTCTGGACAACGACTCTAGAGGGAAGCGTAAATCTGATTCCTTTACCCCCTTATTATCCCAACGAATCACTGAATATTCCCTAAACCGACCCTCTACGGACGTGAAAACGTGGACACCGTTTTCGTTCGATCCTTCGTGTAGGTCATCTCGATGAGCATTCTTTCTGACCTCACCCCTTGCTATCCGAATCCATTTAGAAACCCGTCGTAAACCAGCATATAGATAGCTGTACAAACAGACATACATACACATATACTGCCCTTTTATGATGATGCGGTTATTAATACCTTTCCCATCATGCCACTGGGTATCTCCAAGTAACAGCACCTAAATATACCTTCATGAATGCAAATGCTCTTCGAGCTCAGTGACCTGTATCTCCTTTGTAGGGCTGTGTTTAAAGTAGGTTCTGGTGTTAGGGATAAGTTTGGCATAAGTTTTTGCTTTATTGCCGGTAAGTGTTTGGTAGTGCAGTGGTAGGGCTGATTTAATGGTTGGTTTGCGTTGAGGTCTACGGCAGGCCTATTCAACTAGCGGCCCGTGGGCCAAATGCGGCCCCTCTTAATTTTTTCCTGGCCCGCAAGTGGTTGCATGCAAAAAATAAATAAAATAAAGGAGAAACATAGTTGCATGCAAATCAGGTTTCTGTGTGTAGCCGGTGATACTAGCCAGTATCAGTACCCCACAATCAGGAACTGGCATCACTTATTCTGACAATGTTTGGCTCAACCGATACGTGTGAGTCTAGCTTTTCTCATATGAATGCCATCAGAACAAGGGCACGTTGCTCCATGACTTATAAGAAGCTGCATGAGTGTCTCAGGATGAGCCAAACTAGGCAAACAACTAGGCAAACAAGGCAGTGCAATCTTTCTCACTGACTCACTGGCTCAAAATGTCTCATATGTACAGTAGTTCTGTTTTGTGATGATTCAAACAACATTGGTGAATTCTAAATACGTGTCCAAAATATGTGAGAACAAAATCTTTTATAATGATACGATTAAAAGTGAAGAAGGAAGGAATGCGTCTGACAAGTTTATTCCATGTAATAGCACTATATATATTAAGTTAACACTACTTTAAGTACAATTTATTTGTAGCGATTCATTCACGTAGTTTTACTCGGTGTGGCCCATGAACACCCAGTGGTTTTCCTTTTCGGCCCACTTGTTAAGGAGGTTGAATAGCCCTGGTCTACGGTAAGATAAGGATTCATTTAAAGGTTGGATTACGGTTAGATCTAGGGTAGGACTGGGGTATGTTTAAAGGTTGGGTTCTAAAGCTTCAGTATGTAGGATTAAGTAGCATGTAGCGGTGAGGTTGCAGATTGCAATCACCTGAACACCCCCCCTAACCTCTCCCTTGCACACAACCAAGAAGAAGCTTTGGTTGCAGTAGGCACTTCCAAAAGGATGTCATCACATGTGATGAGGTGATGAGTGACGAGGTTTCTTGTTGTATTTATACATTTTATTTAGTTCTGTACTCTGCAAAGCTAATGATATTAGTTTATGCAGAAGAAAAGGATTATGATTCAAAAAAGTATCCCCAAGACAGAATAAAAACATGTATATATTCACCTTTATTAATTGGGAGGAACACAACTTCCCCTTTCTTCAATTCTTAACAGCATAGTGAAAATTATTTCAGTTTTTGTGAACCCATATTGTAGTAAAAAGACAACTGTCCAACAGTCAGCCCCGGTCTCCACTAGAGATCTATTACTCGCTTTAATTCACTTCTTTAGGCCCCTTGGTAGACATATAGATCTTACAACATTCCCTTAGTGTTTAGGTTATAAAATTATCCCATCCTATTATATATTTACCAGCATGGTTTCCTTCTGAAATCGATTCTATTTGAAACATTGTTACTTGTCATGAAAGTGTGCGTTATTATTATTATTATTATTATTATTATTATCGTCCCTGTTATTTCCTCAACCCGGCACCAATACAGAAGACATACATTCCAACAGGCACCCAGGCACCGCGACACCCTCTCCCCAGTCCTACCACTGTCCTTATTGAGTCACTGAGCAGCTTTAAGGCACGGCGTGAAGACTTCAGTTCAGTTCACTTCTGCCAACAGATAAGCGTCGGGTCCCGCAACTGGTTCCACATGATGTAAATCTGATGCGGCAGAAACCTGTGCACCAGCAGCACGTCCTGGTAATAACAGGGGTCCCGGGAGTCCACCTTCTGCGAGGGGACGTGGAGCCCCGCAGTCCTGATGGCCCCGTGGCTGACGGGTCTGAGCCCCACGCTGGCCAGGCACATCCCCATGTACACGTCATCGATGGGATGCAAGCCGATGGCCTTGGACGCGTTGTATATGACCATGGCGGTGTGGCCGGACAGGAGGTAGCCCCCGCCGCCGCAGTAGGCCGGGTAGGACTCCGACGGCTGCACCTGAACGGGCACGTAGTACTTGCTGTTGGGATGTCGGATGGGGCCGACGTTCTGGATGACGGTGCCCACAAACAGGTGCCGCCCGCCGTCGTGCTCGCGCAGGAACTCCACCATGTTGTCCGTGTGGGCGAAGATGTCGTCGTCGCCGTTGAGCAGGAAGTGCGCCCGGGGACAGCGCTCCTCCATCCAGCCCAGGAAGAGGACCTGCTTCAGGGTCAGGTTGAAGAAGGAGTCGTTGAAGTCCCACTGGAGGACGTCGCCGTGCTTCCCGTGCTCCAGCTGCAGCAGCTTGTTCAGCCGACGCTTCTCGAAGCCGGCGCCGGTCGTCCCCGAGATGAAGAGCCGGCGGATCCAGAGACCCGCGTGCCGCCGCTCCTCGGCCCAGGTCTCCCGGAGCACCTGCCTGCGTTCGTAGTTCACGGGGGACGACTTGATGACGAGGAGCAGGAAGACGTCCGAGGAGCCGTTGGGCCCGCCGCATTTGTCGGGCAGGTCTAGCAGCAGGGGGAAGGATTTACAGTGCCGGTAGTACAGGAAGTCTTTGAGGTGGCCCGGTAAGGTGGAGAAGCCTTGGACGTCGGACGCGGACAGGTTCTGGTGACAGACGTCCCACACCCGGCGAGCCGGCGGCCTCGTGTATTCCGCGGTGGCTTTTGGGAGGAGCTGATCGCGATTGGCTGATCTTTCGGGCCTCGTGGTGTCTCGATTGGGTCGAGTGGCTTGGTTATTCCAGAGCAGGAACACGATGCACAAGACCCCCATCAGAACGAAGGCCTCGATTGTCAAGCCTGCTCTCCTCTGCATCTTTGATCTATCTCTGCAATAGCACAGACAAAACCAGTTAATAACAATGGAACCGTTTCTTATGACTAAATATTTCACTATGAAAGATTATGTATACAATAATAATTATAAATTATATTAATTATAATTGTGTATGTACAACTGTATAATGATGAACGAATGAATTCATGAGTAAGAGAAGAGATAGTAAGTAAATATATATATAAAGGAATTCATGAGAAAGAAAAGAGAAAGTAACATTGTGAGTGTGAGGTCACCAAGTGGCCCCCACTCCAACTGAAACGCCCTCTCCTTCTATCACAGCTGTACCAGGGGGGGCAATGCAGGGAATGGAACCCTGGATGGCCAATGTTCAAAGCCCTGCATGTCAATACAATGTAAAACGTAAAAAATTTAAAAGACTCATTAGCCCTTGAAGATACCCTGTGTAATAATTAGAGATAGCGTCGTCATGAAGGACCTCTTTGGTAACTAGTAAACAGTCTGCTCGAGCTCCTGCACTAAATACACAAACTAACCACACAATAATACAGACTGGCTAAGCTAGCTTTACTTCACACACTTGTGCACTCGGGCAGCATGTTTTAATCCCCCTTCCCTCCTTATTCCTGGAAACACTGTCCCGTTTCCAAATATAATAGAGTCACAATAGAGTAAGCTGCTTTTTAAAACAACTTGTCATCTGTTTTACCCGAGGTAGAGTCGTGGACGGTCACATCTGTAAAGTTGAATGACAAACTTTTGACATTTTGGCAAATTAAGCATGTAAAATCGGACACGTAGTCCCTATGAGGTGTACAGGAAAAAGAAGCTGTGGTCATCGAGGCACCAGGAGGCGTCTCCCATCGATCTACAGGGAATACAGAGGCCCTTGTCCAGCAACTGTTTGAGTCATGCTCTTTCACGCCAAGCCAAACCGCACCACACGTTGCAGGACTGGGGCCGGCTGCTTGTCAGGGAGGGAGAGTGCAAGGGGATCGGACAGGGAGCCAACAGAACTCGGGCCACTGCTTGTCAGGGAGGGAGAGTGCAAGGGGAGCGGACCGGGAGCCAACAGAACTCGGGCCACTACTCGTCAGGGAGGGAGAGTGCAAGGGGATCGGACCGGGAGCCAACAGAACTCGGGCCACTACTCGTCAGGGAGGGAGAGTGCAAGAGGATCGGACCGGGAGCCAACAGATCTGGGGCAACTACTCGTCAGGGAGGGAGAGTGCAAGAGGAGTGGACCCCGCCAACAGAACAGGCCCCGGCGCCACTGGCCACGTCACGCTGTTGCGTGGGTCTGGTGTTGCATGGGTCTGGTGTAATGGAAAACGAAGGGTGGCGAGCCATGCTGTGTTGTCATGTTTGTCGAGGCCTGGGCGGAATGGGTTGGGCTTGTCAGACACAGAGACAGAACGAGAGAAAGAGAGAGAAGAAGCGAGAGAAAGCAATGCAGAGAGATGTATATTGAGAGAGAGAGAGAGAGAGAGAGAGAGAGAGAGAGAGAGGAGGTAACGGGAGAGAGAGAGAGAGAGAGAGAGAGAGAGGGAGGTAACGGGAGAGAGAGAGAGAGAGAGAGAGAGGTAACGAGAGAGAGAGAGAGAGAGAGAGAGAGAGAGAGAGAGAGAGAGAGAGAGAGAGAGAGCAGACCTTTTTCCTACAGCTGCATCTGCCAAACTTTCACACGTCCACAGACTCACTGAGACACACGTCATTTTGGCTTTTTCTCTATAGCACTGTGCATTAATAAATAGTAAACAAATGACTGACCAAACTTAAACAAAAGTAGAACCCAAAGAAAGGACATCTCTAGAAATGCTGGTCTATAAAGATGGGTTTTTAGAAGTCACTAAAAACTGTCTAAAGATCGCCCCAGAGGACGACTCACACAGAGGCTTCTGTTTGTGGTAAAGAAGTTACATTACGGCTAGGCCTTTGGAGAATGTGAGGGGTTAGGTGTGCAATGACGACGATGATGTCATCTTGGCTGACATTACCTGCAGTTCACTGTGTATCTACTGCCTCCTACACGTTTGACTTTGATGACTTTCCATCCATCACTTTTTCTGTGTTGACCCACACATACATGCACACACACACTGAGTTTGTCAGTGACAAAACCCCCATAAAGATTGCTTTCCCCTTGTATATTACATGCCCCTCCCAGTCAGCAGGACTTTCAGGAGCCCATACACAAATGTGTACAGTAAGTACAGTACATTGCCACAACAGACTTCTACAGACTTCGCAATCACTTCAATTAAACCCCAACGAATGCAAGGGTCCCTTAAGACCTTCTTAGATTCTACAAGTTTCCAGGCACTTCTGTAGCCTAATTGAAGTCTTTATTTGATTTGATTTGACTATTACTATATTATATTATTATTATCATATTATTATTTGTTAAACATACAAATACAATATAATAGACACACACACACACACACACACACACACACACACACACTAAAGTAGCCTAAACAACAGGACATTTGTCTATGACTCATCGACAGTTGTAACATAGCTGATTCATAATTTACTTGGAAAAAACCAAGGCTCGGGCATGTTCATCTGAACAGCGTTTCCCATCAACCACTTGCCCGTTAACATGTCGGTTCCAAGGCTCATAACAGACACTCTAATGTAGCCTGGATCAAAGGACTAGAGCCCAGACACTCTGAGATGTTGCAATGAAGGACTTCTGCATAAACAAGATAATGAGATAGGCGTTGGCGTTTCTAGGTTTCATTAACATGGATCTGACTGGAGATAGGATAGGTTAAAGGAAAACCCATTTCCATTCAACTTTGTATCGTTAGAATAGAAACCCACTATTTTTGAATGGTCGTGCATCATTCCCTTATTTTCTGGAGAGACTGGAGAGATCAGTATCGATATCCAACACTTCTTGTTTAAGATGACGCAATATGACGATTTTTGCGTAGAAAAAAACTACAAGCAATGGTGGGACCCACTGACGCTACAGACCTATTAGAGCAGTGCCAGTGGGTGGGACTTCACCAGCAGAAACTAAAATCCACAGCGTCTGAAGCTAAGCTAACAGAGGCTGTTGATAAAACTGAAGTACAATTCACTGAGTTCACCAACTAATACTCTTCACTGGAAATGTTGTGTGAAATGATTTTCAAGCAGTCTTGCGGTATCAGCTTGGTAGATGGAAGCGAGGTGTCCGATAGGCGGAGATCTAGATCAGCGCAGGGGCGGACTGGCCATCGGGAATACCGGGGACATCCCCGGTGGGCCGATGGCCCAAAATACTATTATGTACCGGCCCACGCCCATCATCGCATCAGCCCTACATTGGTTATCACAGCGGCACAAGCGTAATTTTCTCCAAGAGCTATACCTATCTAATCACAATCGCACTGACTGACTTTTATACTGCTACTCGCAATCGGTCTTCACACTCATGGTGACTATTTTTCGATTTTTTTTTAAGTGTCTTCTAATATGTGTTTTACAGACTTCGGAAGTCCAAAGTAAGAAAAGATCTCCACCTTATTAATAAACACCTCTAAATTGGTTCTTACACAGCCGAAGTGTTCTCAGCTGTGCGGATTGAGGTAGAGAATTTGGATTTGCATACATACACGCAACGCGGCACCCAGTTCTACGCATGCGCTCAACCCATGAGGAGAAAGGGATTGTTAGCGGCGAATGTCTCCAGCTTGAGACCCGCTGAGGGACCACCGCCGGAGGCGGAGGTGCCTAAGCGCTGCCCGGCAACGATCCCTTTCTCCTCCTTGTCGTGGTTCAGTCTACTTCACATTGATGAGGACGTTGAAGAACCAGGAACGTCGGAGAACCCAACGCGGTCGTTTGAGATTCATAATATCGGCTCACACATCTTTTGGCCGTTATAATATTATATGATATAGATATCTATGTAGGCTATATGATAATATTTTGATATAGAGCTCCAGGACTCCCGTGTGTTCTAGAATATTTACAGAACACGGCTAAAGGCTGTGTGAGCCTCGCCATTGCGATACATCCACTGTAAACAGAGCGAATGGTACCGTGGCTGCAAGCTGCTCAGGGCCACACCCCCACCCTCCTCCTTGACCCGCCTCGCTCCTCCTCATTTGCATTATAGCTACACCCAAACAGCGCATTTGGGGGAAGCTCAATGTGCGACTGGCTCGGAGTGGCTGTAACTCTGCACCACGGCTGAATTTCGGGAACGTCGTTATGTAACTTACTGTTTTGTTATGCACCTTCAGCACCCCTACACACACAAACAATCACACACCCAGCATGCAACACTACTGATACCACTGATGTTCACACCCCATCGTATGTTCTGTTCTGTTCATTTCTAATATATTGTTCATGCTAATTCTACCCTCTGATTCCAGTTTCTTTATTGTGTGGTCTTTCTCTGCTGACATTCATTCCTTAAGGCTTTGTAGTTATACTTGTATAACCATCTGATACTAGCCAAGAGTTAAGCATATTCATCTAGCAAACTATACCTACCTTGGAGTGTTACAATAGCCAATAATCATTTTATTCCATGTGTCCATCCAGGCAAATTGGTGGATCCAAATGTTATTAAAAAACAAACATACATATATGATGTAATTTCTTTGTAATCATCCAAAATAATGTTAAGTGTATGGGTATTTTTCCCAGAAGGCCACTGACTGTTCGATACGCGCGATCCATTGAGTGGGCAACGCGGCGTGTACTTAGTGGGCCGCGCGCCGTGTATTGAGTGGGCCGGTCTGACAGAAACTCCCGGGCCACTTTTTTCCCCCAGTCCGCCCCTGGATCAGCGGGAGTGGCCAGCGAAGCTGTGCATCGTGGTGCATGGTGGGAGTTGTTGTCTTCAATCCACAAGCGCCAAAAAGTCACTTTCTGCCTTTTCTCGGTCAAGACGGCACCAAATTAGAATTTTCTTTTATTATTCGACTACATATAGGACTCAATTTCAATACAAACATCATGCCTCCACCGGTGAAATGCTCTTTTAATTCACTTGAGGTTAACTGTTTATTCTCTTGCCAGAAGGACTAGGACTATAGGCTTCTTTATGTCCCTTTTTGTCCCTGGACCTTTCTATAGAAACCACAAAGGCTGCATCTGATCACTTGTTTAATAATGTAGTTGCTACATTGTATATCGTTGCGAAACTATGTATCGACTGACCCTTCGATAGATTTCCGACACATTTAAGAAACTTTTTTAAACAAGGTTTAATAGACCTCATGTTGGAAATTTCAGTGATAGAAAAAAATACAAGCGGCGTATTGATCTACTATATGAGCAAGCAAGTACAACCGACAAGTCAGCGAGCAACCTGCCGGGTTAATGCCCTCCTCCCAGCCGGAGGAGGGCATTAATCAGAATCAAGCATTCTTAAACAAAGTAGAAGAACTACCATTAGTGACTACTAGGAACATTTCATCACTTCTAAACTTAATTGAATTAATGAATTCCTAATTTCCAGTAAATATACCAGTAAATATAGGAAAAAAAAATCTTTTATTTAATAATTTTTTACCAAAAAGTTATATTCGGGGGTAATTATAGAAGTATCCGGGGCTAAAGCCCCTAATAAACAGCCTAGTGACGCCACTGGGCTTGAGTCACAGACACTGAGAATTTGCCATGAAGGAGTCCTGCATAAACCAGACAACAAGACTTTGATCTAATCAACAAAAGAAACGTACATCTAAAATAACGAATTATTCAGAGAGCATGCATCTTAACCATTTCCTACCGCCTTCGGATAGCCTAGAGACAGGCGCACCAAAACAACCCATTCTTAAAGCCATCTTTACACTTCAGCATCAAGTGCTGTCACTGTATACGTCTGCATTCATCCCGATGTTAAACGAGTGGTAAAACAACAAGGCCTAGGCTACTTACATAACATTATCAATGACACTTACCATTACCATAATATATAGATGAAAAATATATAGGCCTATATGCACAAATGATATTAACATAATAACAGGACCACACTTCTGAGCGCCTAACGCTGAGGAGCGGGGACCCCGTTGCATGCAGCCCCGTGACGGCTGCACCGCAGTACGTCCCCGTTGCACGCGGGGAAAAACGCACCGGGCCGCGGCGCGGACTCAGCCCCGTTAAACCCGGGGCTGTCAGCGGTGAGTTCCGCGGTGAGCCCCGTTGTTTCAGGCCAATGCGTTTTCTTGGAGAGAATAAAATAGAGCTAAACTTGTCAAACGTTGTCGTATGAACGTTGTTTCATTTATCGTTAAGACAAATGAAACAACATGCATTAGGCTACCCCGTACGTTATTTATTATTCCTGAGAACAGTTATATAAATTGTACAAACGAATTGTTGTGCTAATTTATCTTAATAGTCCGGTAGAAAATATGCCTATTTATTTTATATGTATCGTGAAGGACATTTCAGGTCTCTAATGATTAAACGAGACAACATTCATTTGTACCCCAGTCCGTTGTTTTCTTTTTCCTGAGAACAGTTCTAAAAAAAATTAAGACTAATTTAGTTTGTGCTAAATTATCTTAATAGTCCAATACGAGAACATAATGATATTAAGCAGATAACCATGTAGCGCATCCATGTGCTCCTCAATTTAATGTGTTAAAACCTTGTAACACAACCACACGACATCAATAAGTGCACTCTTACCTTATTTCGGTTTATAAAGCCGTCCACTAGCCGCGTGTAGCCTACTCTGAATATAACTTTGAAAGTCGCACTTCCAGCGGTTCTCGCACCGCCGCCCACACGTGATATCATACACCAGGCTGCCCCTTGCATGAGTGTTGCTTGCCTTGGCGTGCGAAGTGTTAGGTTTCTGCATCCCATCTACGTCACGAGTCCCAATCACTTAAGTTAAAGAGCAAGGGTCCCCGAAGACCGTCTTAGATTCTGCCAGGTTACCACACTCCTGCAGCCTAATTGAAGCCTTTTATTTCATTGATAATTCCTTTTAGTCAAGTTACATCAAGTCAGATACTATTGCGTGCATTGGCTGTAAAACAAGTTAACTAACACAGGATGCAACACACCCACCCACCCACACCACCACCACCACCACCACCACCACCCCCCCCCCCCCCCCCCCCCCCCACACACACACACACACACTCACACACACACACACACACACACACACACACCTACATAAAGTAAGTCAAGAATTGGACAAGTGGTAGTGTCAAAACTCATCTCCATGAATGGAGTTTGTAATTTTTCTAATTAAATATCCGCTATTAACAAAGCTGTTCCATCACTTATTAGCTAAATCAAGGCCTGGTCATGTTCATCTGAATAGCATCAGGCAACCAACCTGCCCGTTACTTGTCCATAACATGGCACATAAGACATTCTGAGGTAGCCTGATTCATTCATTCATTATCATATATTCTTTGGAAAAGTTATACATGAAAAGGTGCTAGGCTTTCTGCAAGGCCTCTTCAAAGTTTCATACATTTGAACAAGATGTCAATTGGAAATTGCAGTTAACATACTCAAAGCTCAAAGAAGGAATTAAGAAGGTATGCAACCACCTGTAGTGTATTTATTTTGAATGCAAGAAATCATGAAGTCCCGAAGAAACCACAGACAGCCTCTTTGTGTAGACATCTGCTGCAGTTCCCTAATGTCAGCTGATTGAGCACATGACTTTCAATTCAGCTCTGTATGTATGTTTTACAATTGTTTTCATGTTTATGAGATGAACATTTGAACATTGATCCCCTGTTTATATTTTCATTCAGCAGCTCTAGCACTGATTAACTAATGGAGTAATATCAAACCCCAAGGCCTATGCAAAGACGACGGGGTTCAGCGTGATTTGGCTATGGTTTCTTCTTTCAAGTTGAACGTCTCTAGTTTAGCTTAAACAGGAGGAATCTCGGCAGGTCCATGTTGGGAAAACCTCAGTTCGGGCAATCGTACCCACCGTCGTCTACCACCGCCGCCTGGAAGCACGCCGCCACTTTGTCTCCTAGTCGCTCCTTCAGGCGGAAGCGCCGCCTGATGAAGGTGCTGTCCTCCTGGGCCTTCAGGATGGCGTAGTAGTCGGAGAACTTGTTGAAGAGGAAGGAGATGGGCATCCCGTTGAGGATGATGCCGAAGGAGATGCAGGCGAAGGCCACGAAGCGTCCCAGGATGGACACTGGAACCACGTCACCGTAGCCCACTGTGGAGATGCTCACCTGAGGAGGACAAAGCCAGCATGGTAGACAGAGCTTGTCAAAATAAAAGATGCATGTCCCTTTAAGAGACACCTGGAAACTATTCTCAGCCAACTCTGTAATTTATACAGATCCCTTACACATGCCATTTCCAAAACAAATCTTGCATTTTGTTTCCTGCAACTTATGGAAACCATTAGTCAAATCAGACTGGATTTGACTACATTAGATGGAATAGACGGAAATATTGGACTTACATTAACTGCCGTGCCCTTCTGTTGAACTTTTGTTACTTTGTGTGTGTGTAAAGCTATATAAACGACTTAACTTATTAATAAACATCTTTCAACCGCTTATTAACCTAATTAAAATAAGCCACGTGGAAGTTAGCCGAATCGGATTTGAAAAGGTCAGGTTCCTCAAACACTGATAAAAAGAAGTCTGATCAGTGTGAACCACATGAATGTGATCCTTCACCATTTCATCGGTGTTCCAAGACATGTGTTGCCATCTGAACTTAATTTGAGCATCTAAAGGCTTCAGCTCCAGAAGTACTCACTGCGGCCCACCACCACGCATCAGGGATGCTGCTGAACGGCGAGTTGGGCGTGTCTCGCTCCACCGAATGCAGCAGAGCGGAGAAGGTGAAGATGCCCATGGCGATGAAGAGGAGAAGGCAGCAGACCTGCTGGTAGCATTGGCGCAGGGTGAAGCCAAACGCCCGCATCCCGGTGGAGTGGCGAGCCAGCTTTAGGATGCGAAAGACGCGCATGAGCTTCACCACATTGAGGACCTGGTCGAGCCCGGAGACATCGGCAACGGCCCTGAAGTCTTCTTCTTCTGCTTCTTCCTCCACGTCGTTGTAAGCCTCAAACACGATGAGCACAAAGTAAGGCATGCCCGCCACAAAGTCCAGAAAGTTGAGGGTGCTCCTCAAAAACTGTCCACGTTGACAGGTTGAGGCGAAGCGGAGGACGTACTCCACGGTGAAGAACACGATGGAGACGGTCTCTACCCACTCCATGTACGTTTTGCCATAGATGGCGAAGCTCTTCATGTCCTCCACAGTGTTGAGGGTCAACGCCCCGATGGATAGGAGCACAAACAGGTTGGAGATTACAGCGAAGACTTTGGCCTTTGGCGAAGAGAAGGGGTTTTCCAGAAAGACCCAGAGTGCCTTGCGAGTGACCCCGAAGACCATGTCCTCGTAGCCGTCCAGGTCATCACTCACATCGATCTCCGCCATCAACTCTCTCTCCACCTTCATGTTGTCTCTCAACTCATCCACCTTCTCCTCAAACATTATGCGGCAGCAGCGCTGGGTGTCTCGCAAGCTCACGCCCCAGTAATCCAGCTCTTCCTCAAAGTTGACGGGACAGATCTCCCTCATCACCCAAAGAACCCCGCTGGTGTAGAAATGACAGATGTAGTGGAAGAAGGCCGGATCGCGGTCAAAGAAGAACTCATTGCTCACTACAGAAAAGTCATCACACAAACTGAGTTGCTTTGAGCGGTCCGTGCAGATGGCCAAAGACCCGATCCGTGTTTGGGGATATTTCATGGCCAGCTCCCTGGGGATGTTAAACACTTTACCGCCAACATTTACATTAACTGTCTGCTGCAGTCTCTCTCCTGGTTTGGATCGCTTTCCTCTGGTGCAGGGGCTGTCCAGACATTCCATGGAGTGCCACGCCTTGACGCTAGTTTGCTGGGAAAAAGGAAAGGTTTTGTCATCCGTCGCATCTGCCAAAATACCAAAGGCCAGAACGTTAATGGTAGACCGGCGTTCATGCATCTGTCTCCACAGCTGGACCCCCTGAGCATCCATGTGGACAACGTTTTTAAAAAGGCAGGAAGTCACTGGCACAACACAATGTAAGTCCAGGACAGGAAGGAAGACTCCAAGAAAACAGACTCAATTGCAATCTGATGATTCTGGCCGGCTGTGACACATTGATTAGCCAGTCGTCCTCCGGTATATTAAGGTACATGGTCACCACTATGTCAGTCCAGTCGGTCCTTGGCGAAACAAGGATATCTTGTGTGTCCTGTCCTTAGGTGGGCAAATGAGGGCAGGGAGCTATTTGATGTGTCAGGTACTTGAGCCAGCCTCCTTAATCTCCCTGGTGTCCTGCCAATTGTCCTTAAGGACGTCATTTAGCACAGACCTTGGATTAGGACACAAACGAAATGCTGAGTGTTTTGTGGGGGAGGAAGCCGAATGAACTCATGCAAGGAAATGCAAGACCCATTTCCCCTTTCTTGCTGGCAACTCAGCATTTGGTGCCTACTATGCACGTGACAAGCAGCAACAGGAGAAAAAAAGATATATACCTTAATACAAACCAAAATATTATTTTTAGCCACTCATTGCCGTTAAGACGAAATTTATCTCTCAATCCAATCACTGCCTAATTTATAACACACACACACACACCTTCTGTTACAGCTGTAACAAATAGCCTAGTTTAAATGTGATTGTCTGGTGATAATAAAATATGAATTTTATAGAAAAAACGGACTCAAACATAATCAAATTTTAATCAGGACCCGTTCCAACCATTTGAGTAACGTCTTCATAAAAATGTAAATGCTTAAAAAAAATGCCTAATTGTATTGTGCTGTATTCAACAGTTAATAGTCTGTAACCTGCAGGATGTATCTGATGGGCAAATCAAACAAAACAAACAAATACATCCAAATCAAACCACTTTATTACACCATGTAGTCTAAACCCTAGCTCTGGTTAACACTGCAAAGTCATAGGAGAGCCAATGCCACCCAAAATAAATAAACCAACCCAACACGGACAAATAAATAGCTAACTTAACAATCAGCTCTCTAGCCCGCAGCTACTACAACCCTCAGCGGAAGTCAAAGTACAAAAGCACAGGTTGCAATCCCAGAAAATACAAGATATTGGCTAATCTTTTCAAAAAGGGGACATTCCTTAAAATAAAAAAATGCATTGTGCCTAAACCAACCAATCCCCTTTCATTTTAATAACATAACATAAAACTCTTAAAGGGTCTTCAACACCATCATCTTGCGATGGACTAAAAAACATAAATAAAGATCTTCCTCTTGTAATATATACACTACGTTACGTCTCAGCCCATAAGACTCCATGACACACATCAGACACAACAGATAAATGGAAGATTTGCATCAATACTAGTTAACCAGCCTGTTGTACCTCACTGTTCAACCTTGGGGTGGGAGTGGAAGGCATCGAGGCGTTGTGTACCGTTTCAAGTGTTAACGAATGCATAGATTATTGCTGCAGGCAGGTCGTGGAAGGCCAGTGCTTGGGTGGAAAGCCTTACAACGACTCAGACTGTAGCTAGAACCTTGACTGTCAGCTAATCAATTGGACTGAACTAAAAAGTAAAAAGCAATCTATTAGGCCATAAAGGTTAACCAATACTCCACTAAAGGCTGTTTAAGTGCAAAAATAAATAGAAATAAGAACTTTTCTCGATATAGATCAGTTTATATCCTATGTCCGGGCGTTGGACCTAAATCCCCAACCATGGAAGGTAGCCAGCAGGATTTGGCGCGCAGCAGGCTAGACAGGGCTATAAGTACAGCACAGTGTGCCACACAGAGGAAGGACTTATCCCAGCGGGAGTGCCAGCCACTACAGATCACATCACTGACCTTGGTGCTTCAGCGCCAGCAGAGGTGGCAACTGGCCGACGTTCATGGGAGGTTGGGGGGGGGGGGGGGGGGGGAAGGAAGCAGAGGAAATGGGGTACGTTTCGGAGCGACTCTCCCCCATCTCCCCCACGATAGGCAGTGACCCCTGGCCTGCATTGTCTCTTCCTCCAAACCAGGGGCTTGGTTAATACAGGGACCAAAGAACACACAGACAACTGCCCACCCTACGCCCTGCCTGGCAGAGGAGATCTCTCCGGGTTGAGCTCTTGAGCTGAGCTGAAGGTGCTCTGGGGGGGGGGGGGGAGGAGATCCGTCTGGGTGGGGGCCGGATGGGCTTCGCCCGACCCGCCGTCGGGCGAGGTCAGTCCGTGTCCTGGTCCACCTTGAACAGCGTCTCCTAGAGCGAGGAGGAGGGAGACAGCTCGGTGAGGTCATGGGTTTTAGACCGGCGACACGTAGATTTAACAGGTGATCTGCTGGGACCAATAGGAGGCAATGGAATGTTACAGTTCGCTCACACACACAAAGTCCCCCAGTCATTAAGCCACTCATTGCCGTTGAGACGCAGGTTATCTCTCAATCCAATCACAGCCTAATGTAGCACACACACACACACACGCACACACACACACTTTGTGCGGGCCTTACCTTGACAGTGCCTGTGTGTGGGGCCAGGGGGGCTCCATGTAGGAGGGGGTCCAGGGACTCCTTATGGAGCACGGTCTGCAGCTGGAGGGTCCTTGGGGGCCTCAGCTCCACCCTCCACCACCAGCACGCCATCAGGCCCAGCAGCAGCGCACACAGGAACACTGCGGGGAGACCGCAGCGCACTTTGTGACCACCATGGAAATGGCGAGCAATCATTCCGTTTGACTTTCTTTCCTTCGACGCGCTCGCGCACACATGAAATTAACTCGAAACACCTGTCGAGGGGCGAAGCTTATGCAATGCGAATCGAAAACACAAGTCTAAACAATATTCGACTCGGGAGAGAAGAGGGGGCCGATAGTTACCAATGAGCGAAAGGATCCAGGCGAAGGTCGCGTCAGGCAACACCTCCGCCGCTGGGCTTTGAGGGACCACCGGCACGCCTGGGTGAACAGTGTACAACCCGAGTATGAATTAACCTTTTTGTCATCGGGTAGTTTTGCCTTGACGAAGAACCACGGCTCTTCGCATGGGCCTTCGCAACTCTGCCTCTTGTATTCAGACTGTGCTCTCGTTGTATTCCGGGGATCAGGGAGATTCATTTGAATTAATCGCAGCCAGGATGGATGTCCAATTGCTTTCAATAGGGGGGTGTGTGTGTGTGTGTGTGTGTGTGTGTGTGTGTGTGTGTGTGTGTGTGTGTGTGTGTGTGTGTGTGTGTGTGTGTGTGTGTGTGTGTGTGTGTGTGTGTGTGTGTGTGTGTGTGTGTGTGTGTGTGTGTGTGTGTGTGTGTGTGTGATAATCTCCACCAGAGCTTTAGAAGTGTTGATAAAAATCGAACAAAGAGAAAAAATACTGGCCAGCATTTTGATTATAGAATATTTCTAGGATGTGATTTTATTGATTTCATTATTGTCCATCAGCATTGCCTGGAAGGATCAGTCCAAGTGTATTTAAAGTGGCAACGAGATAGTTGAACACATTGCCACTTTAAGAAAGAGAGCTGCCAGAGTTATTTTGTCTGTCATTGTCCCTGCCCCCAATCTGTGGGTCAGATCTTGTCATTAGCTAGCAGAAATAGGAGAATGGTGTCGAGGTGGAATCAACACGCTATGCATCTTCTTAATCTAAGAAGAAATCGAAAGTATATTTTTTGGGGAAGTCAGCATGACAGTTCCCCTTTGAGCTTATTGTTAAGTTAGATAGTAAATACATTTCTGAATTCGGCCAGCATCCTAGTGGTAGGACTGTGGAGATTTTAATTTTAATTTGATTATTTGCCTGTAGTTGTAATCCCGCTGTTTCGTCATTTTGGTTATTGACGTTCATCTGGTGAAACAAATAAATGAATACAGTGTTCATTTACAACCTCATCTTCTGATAAGGTTTATCCTTGGGATCAGGGAAATTAGGTGCATTCCATGTATGGCTTCCCCATTAGGCTGCGTGTGTGCCTAAGGGCGAGCGGCGAGAGTGTGTGCGTGCCTGCGTGCGTGTGTTCTACCGGTTGGTTGTAGGAGGGGGTGGGTGACCACCAGGGCCCCCGGTGGAGTGGAGGTCTGCAGCAGCACTCTGAAGGAGCTGCCGTTGTGTTTGTCCCTGCTGCAGACGGAGCGACTCCCTCTGTCTGACCAGTACACCTGCCCCTGTGGGACGGACGGACGGACGGAAGAATGTGAAATACAGACAGAAAGACAGCCAGAGGCAGCCAGAAAAAGAGAGAGAGAGACAGAGACAGAGACAGAGACAGAGACAGAGACAGAGAGAGACAGAGACAGAGACAGAGACAGAGACAGAGACAGAGACAGAGAGAGAAAACTGGGCTTGACTTTACTTTTATGGCAAACACTGAACTATCTTTGGGGAGGTTGAAGTGGGTGCGGGTGTGCGCGATGGTTGCGTGCGTGCGTGCGTTAACATTAAGTCTGTACCTCGAACACGGCCAGGCCAGAGAGCTGGTCCATGTAGCCATTGGCCTTCAGCACGGTCTTGCGGTGTCTGCCCGCCAGGTCGACGCGGGAGACACTCCGGGCGCCCTGGTCCGCCCAGAACAGCAGTTGGCGGGGCACATCTAGGGTGGAGCGTCGGGAACACACACCGGGAGAAGGATCAGATGGCCCTCCCTTCCATCAACACCACCCTCGGTGAAACACAACCCCATCGTCCAACCACTCCAAAAGACGGAACTCAAATATTTAAACGTATGCAAAAAAATGAGGATGGATTCAAATTTCTTATACAAATATTAAACTTTCACACGGTTCAATAAACACAAGACGGATTTGAACCCAAACACTTTAGAGGAAGTTAAATGGTTTCGGGCATAAACCACCCAGCCATACAACAATATATTATTTTACCACAGCCTATATTTAACTTACCTTGTTCATAGTGTATCCCTGTATTAAGATCATACCTCAATATATTCCACTATACATGTGTACATACTTTTTTGCACTTTTTTGCACATTTTTGCACGTTAGATGGTAAACTGCAATTTGTTATCCCAACAAAAGGGGGGGGTCTCTGAGTAGGTACCCCAGCCCAAGGACCCCCTCCTCTGGGTAGGTTCCCCCGCCCCAAGGACCCCCCCTCTGGGTAGGTTCCCCAGCCTCAGGACCATTGGCAGGGACAAACAGGAGGCGGCCATCAAGGGGGGCTCCCTGGCCGACCTGAAGCGCCTCACAGTTCCCCTCCACCCACCCACCCATGTGCTGCGCTGGGCAGGACCACCGGACACAAGGGGCTGGCCCTGCTGGCATCCCCTGGCGCATGCTAAAGGGCTGATGATGGTCCCACGTTCACGCGACGCAAGGGGGTTACGAACCCCTTACGTCCTTGCAGACCCTCCTTGCGACCGCCGCAAGGGCCTGACGCGTGCCTCCCAAAAAATGGTAGCCTTCCGTCGAGAAGACGCAGCAGCAAGGGCTCCGATTGGTCCGCTCACTGACAACCCGACGCGGAACCATAAAGGTTCACGACTCTGCGGAGCGTCTGCGTGGTCATTACGTTGCGTGAACACGGAACCGTGATCAGCCCTTAAGGGTTTGTGCAAGCAGCCGTCGCCGCACGCTTTAAAAAAACACCTCTAGGTGCCGGTCCCAAAACACTGCACCGCGGAATGACATCATTCCCAAACCGATGAGGAACACTCGGCACTGTGGCTGCCAACACCGCCCTCTGAGACAGTCCCCAGTGTGTCGTGTTTCACGGCCCCCCAGCCCCATATCCTGTCAACTTATTTCACACTGTGTGTGCTCTCCTCTCCTCGCCCCTCCTATGTGATGGAACACCGTGAAACAGCCCTCGTACCATTATCAGGCTTGCAGACCGCTCCACAGAGGCTGGCATCACCACCTTGCTGCTTGCAACCACTGCTAAACTGTTCTGAAACCACTGCTCTTGAACCAGATTCACTGGTATGGTAGCATGTTATTACCACTGTTGGGGCTTTCACACCAAAAAGAACCAAGAGCCAGTTCCGGGCTGGTGCTAGGGCCAGTTCCAAACAGGTTCCAGCCTTATCCCAGTTAAGAACCAGTCACACCGGCCAGAGCCAGCCATGGAGCCGGTGTGAACGTCATGACGTCACTGCAAACGTCTCCGCTTTCCCAGCAACCCTCCCGCCCTGCCGGAACTGTACAATAAGAAGAAGAACCCTCACGCCAGTTTCAAACACAACAACAACAACAATTTCGTCTTCGATTCAATCCGTGTATGGTTCGTTCTTTGAATATTCCGATTGAAAACAAAATCAGAAAAAACTAAAAAGGACTCAGTTTTAAATCGGAATATTCAAAGAACGAACCATACACGGATTCACGTCCATTGTTTACTTCTGTGTTTTAAAAATGCCGGTCTTCGTTGGTCTTCCTGTTTATGAAGGAGTTGAACCGGTTTTTAGAGGCCGGAGCCGGTTCTTTGGCGGTGTGAAACCAAAACCCTGGCCCTAGCTCCGAACTGGCCCGGAACCGGCGCAGATCTTGCGGCGGTGTGAAAGGCCCATGACTGACCTGTTCATATCTGGTCCGTAGTGTATTCACATATAGAGTGTATATGTTATTACCAATGTCTATACAGGGATGGGCAACTGGCGGCCCGCGGGCCCCATGCTAGTTGTTGCACTTAATGTTGGGCCACTGTTTTTCAGTTTTGTGGCATCATTGAATGATGATGTATGCGAGCCCTTTGCACTGAAAAAAATACTAATCACTCATGTGGCTGTTGTTTCTTTTTTTCTTTGTTGTATTTATTGTATATTGAGTATAGGCATGTTAAAAATGCATTTGAGCATGGAAAATATGAAAATGAATGTATGTTGGTTAAATTAACATACAGACATAAATATACAAATATTTTTTTTATTATTAAGAATTATTTTGTAGCTTCTCTGATATCCGATTATTATATATTAATTATTATTATTAAGTGCGCGTGATGATGAAAAAATTGTGGCCCTCTAGATCATGAAAGTTGCCCATCCCTGGTCTATACTGTACATATCTTGCCCATAGGGTATTCACCTATAGAATATGCATGGTTTTACCACTGTCTATACTGTACATATCTTGCCCATACTGTATTCCTCCTATCTATATCAATACCTCACTCATACCTCAATTTATATATTCCACTATACACGGGACGGGAAACCTACCCAGAGATATGATCTGGGACGGGAAACTAGATGGTCTAGTGTTGGAGAACCTACCTAGAGAGATGGTCTAGGGATGGGGAACCTACAGAGAGATGGTCTAGGGTTGGAGAACCTACCTAGAGAGATGGTCATTGTTTCTCAAAGTGCGGCCCGCAGAAACATTCCTGGCGGCCCGCAAAGACGTAAGTTGTAAGTAAAAAAATATATACATATTTTTTTATGATTATATCAATATTAATTTCAGCAAAAATAAATAAAAATAAAGATAAAATGTTTTTTTCCACCACTGGGATGCTGACGGCGTTTCCCGCCAATCTTTTTTTCCTTTGGTGGCCCTTAGTCAAATTCTGGGTTCCTAAATTGTCCCTCAGCTGTCAAAACTTTTAGAACCCCTGGTCTAGGGTTGGAGAACGTACCTAGAGAGATGGTCTAGGGTTGGAGAACCTACCCAGAGAGATGGCCTAGGGTTGGAGAACCTACTTAGAGAACGTCTAGTGATGGGGAACCTACCTAGGGAGATAGCCACCGGGTTGGAGATGGAGGAAGCCACCAGGGTCACCACGTCTTGGCCATCCAAGCCTGCTCTCCTGATTTTGGGGAAGACGCCGCTCTCTGCCCAGAAGAGAAGTCTGCCAGAAAATAATGCTAGTTAGGAGCCGTGGATAAACTACAAGAGCTGAATGTTAGCCGAGAATATTGACAGCAGAGGTACTTCATCGAGATTGTATCCAATTCTACAGCAGTGAGATCCGACTGCACAATCGGATTGATTGAGAGCCTAACTAGCCATGTCAATATCAACAATATGCAAACGGGCATTTCACCTGTGAAAGTATCACTGCTTGGTTTAAAGGATCTGAAACTTTAGGCCTGTCACTCCTGAAAATGTCAAGGCGACTTTTGGGATCACATCCCGGCAGTTCAAAGGTATAATATGCAAACGGTGCCACGAGGGGTTCTCAATCAAAACGGGAACAAAAAGTCATAGTTTGAAGACGTCTTGAAGTAGCGTGGGAACATGGGAGTTGTAGTCTTAACCACGATCACCGGGGGAAATCTATCTGAGATGGCAGAAATCATCTTCACAGATGACTTAGTATATATGAAATATGTTTTAGTCACGCATCTCTGTAGAGCCATCGATTGGTGAATATTTCAAAGCAACAGGGGAATCACCAAGTAACCTGCTCTTAACACTAGCCCAACTAATGCAATTAAACCGGAGACTTCTTAAACGGTTCTAAAGGTTCCCATGGCAATCCACTTGCTGTTGGAAGTGAATCCAAAACTGGAGAACACGTCCAACACGTTATCTGTCCATTGGGAACCTTGTCACGTCAACAGGGCACAAATTTGGCAGCCGGTACAAATTTGGCAAGACAGCGCCGTTCTCACGGACGAAAAAATATGCATAAGTATGTTGTGTGTCTGGTATATCTGGGTTAATCAGGTGAGATTACGATGCAGTAAATCCAATTACTCTTGACTTTCCCAGAAACATTCATGCATTGAATTTGCGTACTCCTTCCTTTCCAGAACAATCATTCTTTATGCGGCGAAAACAATAAGGCAATCATTCCAGGAAATGAACACCTGGATTTCATAACCGCATATTACTCATAGGTAACTCAAACAGTTTTTTTCCCCAAAGGTGTAGTACTTCTCGTCCCTCATCACTGGGGGACCACTTGCTTCCATTGATTTGGGCTCACTCCGTTGTGTACCAAGTCGTTTGAATTGTCCAAGGCCGGGCTGATTGAGCCAGAAACACCCATGGTGCGATGCTTCTCGCTTGTTTATGGGTAACGGAGGAAACAGCGTCACTACCCCAGAAGTACTAGCCTGGTCCTACCAGACTCTCGTACCTACTCAATTGACAAACGTTAACTCACTTGAAGGCGGGTGTCTGTTGAAGTTGCAAAACTATTGGATCTGCCCAGTGCCACTCTGGATCTGCCATAACCAATCGCTAACGTTTGGCCGGGAATCATGTTGCGCGCAGGCTGTAAACAAACCAAACACCGTGCGTGAAGATGTCCGTCGACAAGAGCTGACTTTAACGTCATCGTTCTCAGCCACTCCCTCTGTTCGCTGATTGGACCGCCGAAAATCTGGCTTCCACGAAACCCATGCATATGAAGCAGACCCAGACCTAGTACTGAAGTGAAATGAAAATTGAGCGGAAGTAGGTAGGTGGGCGGTGCCAGGCTACAGAAGTTCGAGTCTTCTTCAAGACTACGGGGCTTACCCGAGGAAGGGCTCCACCGCCAGGGCAGTGGGCCGCCGAAGGCCCCCGATGAGCGGCCGTGGCTCCGGGCCGTCCAGGGCCCCCACAGTGACGGACCCATTCTGCTGGTCGCTCCAGTAAAGCTGCCGGTGGATCCAATCGACAGCCAGGGCCGACACCGACCCCTGACCTCTCAGGACCAGGATGGGGGTCCACGGGGAGGTGTCCATGGAGACCCTGAAATAACGAACGGCACAAGCATGGAACTAAAATGACAAACGGAACCACCACTTATTTTTTTCGTTTTATAGCACACATATGTTTATGTACTTTCTGGAATTTGCAATAAAATAAATCCCTGTGATTGTTACAATAGTACTCTCGGAATCACGAATACAATTTGAGATTATTTTGTTTTAAATAAAGCCCCTCATGAGTTCTATATAAAACTTTACCATTATGTTCTTAAGTATCAATAATAATAATAATAATAATGTTGGAGCTATGCAGCTCTTAGATTTAATTGTAAAACATTTATTTAGTTTGTTTGCTTAATATAAAATAATGACTATTTTATGTTTATTTTCTCGTTTGTATTATAAATTTGTTAATTTGAGTTTGTTTATGCTTTTGTTTTGAAATTATTACTAGCCTATATATAGAGGTGGTGGGCATAGGTAAGACAGGCACTGGGAAGGGTCATGGTTTTTTACCAGCTGTACGAGAGAGACAAAGGAGTGAGGCTGCTGGTTCACACTGTTGCACATTTGTTTTGTTTGCTTGGAAGATCGGAAAATAAACCTGCAGAAATCTAAATTCACGACTGGAACGTTGACTCTTTCCCCTGCACTGCGTAAGATTCGTCCCCCCTGGTGCCTCAGTGGCTATTTTGATTACGTTGCTTTGTTTGATTTCTTAATTTTCACAAATCGCCACTACAAATAATACTAATAATAAATATAGCTGCGAGCAGCAATGTGGGGGTCAAGCAGAATAGGACTCAAACTAATTTTGCTGGACAGATGTAATCGGTTTGGTGGCAACATGATGACCGTCTCAGTTAGTTCACCTACAATGAAAGCTATCGGCAAATGGTTATCACAATGAAAATACATTGAAGTTGCTTTCTTAGGGCCAGAATAGACTTGCTGCTAACAACGCCCCCCTAGGCGGTGATGATGCCCAAATATTTGGGCATCATCAGTATAGGGTCATTTGACTATGAGCCAAGTTTGGTTTGGATACATGGAGGCCTTGCAGAGATACGAGCTCACTTCCTTTTTGACGTCCCCCTGAGGTCAAGGTCACCAAATTGTTTGGGTGTCCCCAGAATGATGTCATGAGTCTATGCACCAAGTTTGAACAGATGATATGTTAAAGAGTTGCTGAGAACAGGCATACTTCTTCTTTTGCCTTCGTTTGGTCCGAAGATCATAAATGGCAAGTTTCATAATGATTGGACAGAATTTGTGGCCTGTGGATATGTACTATTGATTTTGACAACTCTCAACATGGCGGCCAAATTCTGATGTGTCCATGAGAAATAATTCATTGGCTATATGAAGAGGTCTGACAGGATCACGAGTAGGGTTGAGCACCGAAACTCGGTTCCAGTAGGGAACCGGTTCCGACGTAAACGGTTGTAACGAGATCGAATAAAAACGCACATTTCGGTTCCTCATAACGGTTCCTGACTCTTTTTTTTTTTTTTTCCCGTCCCCAGCCCCTATGGTGTTGCGGCGTCAACTTGCGTGACGTCAGTGCCGCTACTGAGTCTGCACACTTGTTGATCAGATCATCAGAACTGATAGTGAGAGAATCAATGAAGATGCCGAAGGCAAAACGATCCAAGGTTTGGCTACATTACACATCCAAGGATTCAAACTCTGCGACATTCAACAGATACAATAAAGTTATTTCGAGCAAAGGAGGTAACACGTCAAATCTAACATCTGACGACTCACGGTGTTTATTTAAAAGCCGAAAAATGCACCGTGTTCGATAGCTTACGTGACGCAAGGCCAAGCACTTCAGCAGCACAAACCGGACAAATCAAGACTCCCAGTCCCAGCCCAGCCGGTGTGGTGGTGGACAACACAGATGATGATGAATCTGACAGTCACAATATGGTTTTATTTGACGTAAATGTGAATTTTTATTTTATATTGCTTTATTCATTATTACCAAATGTTACTTGTATTTATATTGTTTAAAGATTTAAGGTAATATTGGGTTTAATTTGGCCCTGGAAATTAAAGGGTATTGTTTTTTGACAAAGTGTGTGCAGTTTCGTTTTTTGAGAAGTATCGGTGCGAGAACCGTTTTAGCACGAGACATTGACAATAAGTTTGAAATATACTTGTGTGAATAGAGAGAAGTATAAACACATCTTCATTAATTACAGCACCCCCTAGAGGTCAAAGGTCACCAAATTTGACAGTCCTTAATCAGTGTGCCAAATTTCACAACTATTCACCAAGGCGTTCTGCTGGCTGCCATAGACTCCTATGGCAGGATAATAATAGGAAAACGTAGAATAACGATGGTTGTCTCGCAGCTTTGCTGGTTGACCCCCAATAATAATGATTATGCATTACTTTTATGGGGCTTTCCATAGAACTCTTTACTTGGATTGAACATAGCAGTCAGGCTACTGCTTCTTTATTTTGAGCCGAAGAAAAAAAAAAAAAAATCAAATGTAAAGAAAAAAACAATAGGGATCCAACCTGTTGGCTTGGACCCCTAATAAATATTGCGCTAATCGCGCGATAAAAAAATTAACGCCGTTAAAATTGGTTTGCGTTAACGCCGTTAATAACGAGTTTAACTGACAGCACTTATTAATATAGATATTTTTATCTTTAAATCACATTATTATATTAATGAATGTGTTTTTTCTGACATGTTTTAATTTCTTGTTTGTGTCGATTGTTTTGACACCAGCTAAGATGCCTGCCAACTTCCAAATTTAGCAGTTGGTTGCGAGCATCCAGACTAGAGGACCTGAAAAGGAACTCACCCTCTATGTGAATGTGAATATTCATTTTATTTTGGATGAAAGAATGGCGTGACGCTCACCGGAATATGGATCCCTTTGCTTGCGGTGCCCAGTAGAGTGTGTTCGTAGCAACACAGGTTGCCATGGCGCCGGGGCTAGTTGTACGCATGGTCCGGTCTCTGTTCATGGAAAGCCAACAGGACCATAATTCAGTTGACTTCACTCGCTGCATTGGGTTTCTTGAACAGAATCTATCTTTGTGTTTGCATAAGAGTCTGTGGTGCATTCGATGGCCCATCACAATACACCTGTGGATTACGTTGTTTTCAAAATAAGCCAATATTTGTCCTTCGGTTTAACAAGAGGCGCTGCTCACAATGACGAACAATCACTCAAATATTTACAGTCTGCAAATACAAATAAAGTGGTGTATCCTGGAGGACAATGGTGTCCACATCGTTTGTACTCAAACAAACGTCGTTTGTGGCGTAGAGAATGCCGCGTCTCAGTGACGCCGCAGCGAGGGAAGGGAGGGTGAAAAGGGTCTCGGACAGCTGTCGCATACCTGTCCGCCCTGCCGCGGACCGCGATCGACCGGACGTCCTCGGAGGTGCTTAAGAGTAGCCGGGCCGTGACACCTGGGCAAAAGCAGAGTGGATGATAAGTGGGTCGCGTTACATGGCGTATTCATGATGCAAGTTACAGTGCCGCACGCACACACACACACACACATTTCAAAATTGACCCATTTCATTAGTTATATATATAAGTTGCTACCGCTCCACCTGCACTATGTCCCCTTTTCACTACAGTCATCACGAGTCTTTAAAGAAAAGCCACCATGGGTAACCTTTATGAAATGACACAACAAAGTTGAATGTGTTGCATAACACACATTTCTATGTGATGCTTAACTTTTTGGGGTTGGCTGAAATCTTAAAGTCATCTTTTGATTACATGAAGACTTTGCCAGTAAGTAATCCAAGCCGTTTCTCATCATCACCTGCATTTCCTCATACTACAAAGAAACATCTATAAATAGAAGATATCTACACGTTCCCCACTACTGACACACAACCTGACCGAGCGTGTAACTAAACAAACATTGAACAAAAGAAAAGTGAAGGCAGATTGGCTGTGGTCTCTTCGTTAGTGTAAGTGGTGAAAACCATCCCCTCCCCATAATCAGTGTCAAGCTTCATATATTTAAGTCAGAACTTTCCCTCTCAATTCGCCCATTGTGGGTATTGTTTAACCCTGAGAAAGCCTCATACCATATTTCACTTTAAGGATAGGAGCCCTACTGTGTGCGTCTCTCAAGCCATTGCATTGTTGTTGACACACACACACACACACACACACACACACACACACACACACACACACACACACACACACACACACACACACACACACACACACACACACACACACACACACACACACACACACACACACACACGAACATTGTTTATATTTTTCGAACATTTATCTAAATGATAGAGCCTAAATAGAGAGAACTTTGGACATGGTGTTTTATACTTCCTCTGTATGAACCTGTATGGATTGTATGCATGTGCCTTAGCATTTGGAAACGCTGTCTTAGTGTGCAGACATATTCTTTGTTTTTAGTCACACTTCGATAAGAGATTCGTTTTTTACTCAGATCTTTTCAGCCTGAGGCAGTAAAACTTTACAACTTCACCTGGGACTGGCCGGATCTGGGTCAGATTGGGGGAAGAGAATACGCTGTTCAAGCTACATTTTCCATGAATAATGTCACATACAACAGTTTATTCGTTTTGCACTTATATAGCTCCAGTGTACATTTAAAGTAGGTAAAATAATACATTTTCGATACAGACGTTTATTCTATTCCATTGTCATTTCCTTTCTCATTATTAGTAACAATATTGTTTTTCTTTGTGTTGGCTGCGGTGAGGCCTTCATTTCTCCTCGAGATGAACAGAGCACCCACCTTCCTTTCTAGCATCCGACATCCTGTCGCGGTTTGTTTGTCAAGTAGCAGGACGTTTAGCAGAGAGTTACTGTTTGAAGGCCCACCGACATCTAGTTTCAGAACTATCCAACTGTGACCCTGTCACGCGTTTTGGATTAAAGCTGAGATCCTGATCTTTCTATTTAGCAGTACTATATCAAGAAGACTGAATAGGGAAAATCTGAATTTATTAGTAACTTATACACTTATTGATAATAGTGTAAACACACTCAAGCCTGGGGTATTGATGTAGTGATGTATTACAATTACAATTAGGGCATTAAGCAGACGCTTTTATCCAAAGCGTCTTACATCAGTTAATACACACATTGACACACCGACGGCAGAGTCAACCATGCAAGGCGACAGCCAGCTCGTCAGGAGTAGGGTTGAGCACCGAAACTCGGTTCCAGTAGGGAACCGGTTCCGACGTAAACGGTTGTAACGAGATCGAATAAAAACGCACATTTCGGTTCCTCATAACGGTTCCTTTTTTTTACCCGTCCCCCGCCCCTATGGTGTTGCGGCGTCAACTTGCGTGACGTCAGTGCTGCTACTGAGTCTGCACACTTGTTGATCAGATCATCAGAACTGATAGTGAGAGAATCAATGAAGATGCCGAAGGCAAAACGATCCAAGGTTTGGCTACATTACACATCCATGGATTCAAACTCTGCGACATGCAACAGATACAATAAAGTTATTTCGAGCAAAGGAGGTAACACGTCAAATCTAACATCTGACGACTCACGGTGTTTATTTAAAAGCCGAAAAATGCACCGTGTTCGATAGCTTACGTGACGCAAGGCCAAGCACTTCAGCAGCACAAACCGGACAAATCAAGACTCCCAGTCCCGGCCCAGCCGGTGTGGTGGTGGACAACACAGATGATGATGAATCTGACCGTCACAATATGGTTTTATTTGACGTAAATGTGAATTTTTATTTTATATTGCTTTATTCATTATTACCAAATGTTACTTGTATTTATATTGTTTAAAGATTTAAGGTAATATTGTGTTTAATTTGGCCCTGGAAATTAAAGGGTATTGTTTTTTGACAAAGTGTGTGCAGTTTCGTTTTTTGAGAAGTATCGGTGCGAGAACCGTTTTAGCACCGGAACCGTTTATAAAAGTACAGGATAGGCACCGGAATCGGATAAAACCCAAACGATATCCATCCCTAGTCAGGAGCAGTTAGGGTTAAGTGTCTTGCTCAGGGCCATATCAACACTCTGGAGCTGGGGATCAAACTACCAACCTTTCGGTTACAAGACAACTGCTCTACCTCCTGAGCTTAGCCAACCCCGTGGGTCACCCTCTTGCACATTGCACGCAAGTCTAGCACAACGGCAGCGGAAGTGGTTCTGTTTCGGCCAGTAATCTATTGCCATAATCTATTGCCAGAAGATTGAACCCAAAAAGAGGAATAAACTCTTAATAGAGGTCTAGAGTTGAATAAATAGGCTGAGATGAATCCACCGGCCCCTGCTTACAGCCTCCCTTTGCAAACATACTCGTATCTCGTTCTTTCCCTTGGGAAGGGGTTTTCCGAGTGCGTGTGCGGATGATGGCTTGTTCAAGCAGCCACCCCTGGCCGTGTCTGATTGGACTCTGGGGCTGGGGAAAACACTTGCGGAGAGTTCTCCTGCATGGCAACATGGAGCAACAGCGTCATGCGACGTTATCTTCAAACTTCTACAATAAAACAGCTTTCCAAACCCCCACCCTGCGTCCTGAGTCTGAAGGAGCCCAGTAAAAGTCCCCTAGGTGGAGTGAGGCAATGGTCTTTGCTACAGCGGTGTATACAGTGTAGGGATCGACCGATACGAGCCTTAGCCGATACGCCGATACCGATTTTCTTGAGCCGATATTTAGAGCCGATACTGCTTTTGCTCCCTCAATCATAAAAATTACACTGATAACAAATGTTACAAGTCTCAATTTAAAAAAAAAAAAGGAACATTTATTGAACTTCAATATAAAAAACAATATTTAACAAATAGTAAAAACAGGTGAGGTAGAACAAGTAAGAACAAGTAGATGAACAATATTTAACAAATATTAAAAACAGGTGAGGTGAAGAAAAATAAAACTTGGCGAAAAAAATATCGGCGAAAATCAGCAGCGTATCGGCCGATACCGATACACGTAAAAAACGCGAATATCGGCCGACTGATATATCGGTCGATCCCTAATACAGTGTGTGTGTGTGTGTGTGTGTGTGTGTGTGTGTGTGTGTGTGTGTGTGTGTGTGTGTGTGTATATATATATATATATATATATATATATATATATATATATATATATATATATATATATATATATATATATATATATATATATATATATATATATATACACACAAAATATATACAAAATATACAAAAAAAATATACAAAATATATACAAAACCAACCAAACATTACAGATATATATATACATATATATATATATGTAATGTTTGTTTGGTTGGTTTTGTCCTATACCCAGTGTAGCCCTCAGCTTACCGTTGGCTCTGCACTGCCCGGCTCCTGGGCCCAGCTGGTAGCCGGCGTTGCACCCACACCCCGATCCACCAACCCGGGTGGAGACACACAGCTGGTCACAGAGGTCGTGCTCCAGGCACGGGTCTATTTCTGGAGGACCGACGGAAGGACAACATGGAAATAAGTGACACAACAAAATAGAATGGCATCCAATAGTAAATTAATGAATGCGTTGCCTCTTGATGTGATGTTATTGTTTATCCAGGCTCAAGGCCTTTGTGGCTTAAGCAGGGAGTTAGCAGTCAACTTTGATTGGTTGGAACTGGTTTAAACAACTGGACAACTGCAATGAAACTCATCGTATAACTCGATCGTCATCTTCTAGATATTTTTCAGCAGTTTGATGTCAGCATATTGATGCATAAAAGTTCATATCGAGACTCAATAGGAAATAATGGATTTCCTTTCCCCAGTCCATCCGACCCTAGGGTATATAAAACTTGGTTGCCAGGGTATCAGGCTATGCTCGGTCTTCAAGAGGTTGAAAGGTAGTCCGGCACAGCACCCCCCCCCCCCCCACAAGCATGGGGTTGTATAGGTATAAACATCAACCCATGTTCCATGGAGAGGCCAGCATAACGTTGTACTTGCTTTCAAAGCGCAACATAATCTTGCACCTTCCTATCTTTCTAACCTCCTGACCCAGCCTCCTACCCAGACCTTGACCAGGGTCGACCAACGCACCCCCCCCCTTCCATTTCCTCTTCCCATGTATCTTTGACCGCTGTTTTGTTATCTAGTTGTCGTTTGGTTTTGTTTTCTCTATATAGTGTGTTTAACAAATGTTCAGTGTCTGTTTTATTGTCCCGGTTTTATGTCTAATGTTATTTTATTACCATTTTGTTTTACCTTTACTGTACAGTGTCCTTGGGTGACATGAAAGGCGCTTGAAATAAAATGCATTAGTATTATTATTATTGTGATAATCTGTCAATTTGTTCTTTTTTTGACCATATCCTTAATTTTACCTTTCAGTTCAGCTATCTTTGTGTCACGGTTTGCAATCCCTCATTTAAATCTCCCTCTCAAATATGTCCTGTGTGATTCAAATACATTTTGACTAGTATTTTTTTGAACTTATTTACAGTTCCTTTTTTTTACAGGACCCGACTGCTCCCTCACCTTCACACTGGTTGTCCCGCAGCAACCTCATCCCGCTGGGGCAAGCACACATGAAGCCCATGGGCAGGTCCAAGCACTGGTGGGAGCAGCCGCCGTTGGCCACCGCACACTCGTCTTGATCTGCAGGATGAAAAAACACCGGACGTACTGTGTAACTAAAAAGATAAAAATCAGAGCGAGATTAGATATCGTGAGAATCGCCCTCACTTCAGGACTTGAGTCTATGTTTCATTCCTAATGCTCTTTAAATAAATTCAAACACTCCCTTATTTACTGAACGTCAAGGGTTCATTAAGGGGGTTCTCAAAGTTTTGGCAGCTGAGGGCCAATTAAGGAACCCAAAATTTGACTGAGGGCCGCCAAAGGAAAAAAAAGGGGAAAAAAAGAAAATAATCCCATTTGTAATCATTTTAATGACCGGGTTGCATCTCTACAGCTACATGTATTGGTCTGCATCCAGTATAAACACATTTTAAATAACAAATTAGGCAAAACCTGGCACAACTTGAGAAAACCTTAAGAAACATTGTAACTAACACACAATCCCTAGGGTTCTCTGCCCCCTACAGTTGAATTTGGGATATAACAGTCCTGTGTGCATTTCAGAAACTTATTTAGAACCGTCAGTCTCATTGTGCCTTGCTTGAAAACAGAAACAAATCCCATCTGTAATCATCTTAATGAACAGGTTGCATCATACAGTTACATGCATTGGTCTGCATCCAGTATATATAAGAAACGCATTTTAAATAACAAATTAGGCAAAACCTGGCAAAACTTGAGAAAACCTTGAGAAACATTGTAACACAATCCCTGGGGTACTCTGCCCCCTACAGTCGAATTTGGGATATAACAGTCCTGTGTGCATTTCAGAATAAAAACATATTTAGAACAGTCAGTCTCAGTGTGCCTTCCTTTCTTCTACAGGAAAACCTGCAGAGACACACACACATACACACACACAGGGAGGGGGAAAAAGAGAGAGACTTTTAAATAAGAAGCTTACCAAACAAGTCATCATCACTAATATCTCATTACCTGTCATCAATAAGCTTGTCATTAAATCACACAAAATTTGTTACTAGGTCAACATACCTTTTTGTATTTGCATGGGATTTGTGGTGCTGTTTTCGGTTGGTTACGATTCCTCTGATGTCCGGCTCCATCTCCGTCGTTGCAACACGAAGGACATCATGTATATGGCCATCTGTAAGCCTGGATCTCGGCTTGGATTTGTTGATGGCCATGGTGGAGAAGGTCTTCTCACAAATATATGTGCTCCCGAAAAAAGAGACCATTCTGATGGCATGCTGGCGCAGTGCAGGGTAGGTCGCTGGGGAAAGTCCTTTGTAGAACTCGATGAGATTCCTGTCACGATATGCTGCTCTGGCCTCGGAGCTCTCCTGTAGGTCGATGAGCTCAAACTGCATTTCTGCAGGCTCTTCCGCAGGGACACATGAGAAAGGATTTTGGAAGAGGTTGATTGACTTCTCGTGGTGCCTGAAGTCAGGCACTGAGTCCTGCCACCTTCAGAAGTTTTCTGACGACTCAGCAATAGTTGGCTGCATTGAAAAGGGGGATGACCGTGAATACAGGACTGTTGTGGACAACTTTGTCACTTGGAGTGAGCTGAATCACCTGCAACTCAACGTGACAAAGACGAAGGAGCTCATTGTGGATCTGAGGAGGGAGAAAACAGCAGCTGTGACCCCTGTTTCCATACAGGGGGTCCCAGTGGACACTGTTGAGGAATACAAGTACCTGGGGATGTACTTTAATAACAAGTTGGACTGGACTAGAAACGCAGAGGCTGTCTACAAAAAAGGCCAAAGCCGACTCTTTTGCCTCAGGAGGCTGAGGTCCTTTAACATCTGCCGGACGATGCTGAGGATGTTTTATGAGTCTGTTGTAGCCAGTGCAATCTTCTTCGCTGTCACATGCTGGGGCAGTGGGATGAGGGTTGCAGACACCAACAGACTTGAAAGACTGATTAGGAGGGCCGTGATGTTGTGGGGGAGGAACTGGACACCCTGACGACCGTGGCAGAGAGGAGGATGCTGTCCAGGTTTCAGTCCATCTTGGACAATGTCTCACACCCTCTCTATGACACACTGGCCCTGCAGAGGAGCACCTTCAGCAGGAGATTCCTCTCACCCAGATGCACCACAGAGCACCACAGGAAATCTTTCCTGCCTGTGGCCATTAAAATTTACAACGCCTCCCTTAGAATGTCAGACACCGTCCCTCTCTGTAATCTGACCTCAAACAAGGACTATAATTCTTGCACAATACTGTACAATTCTTTTTGTACAGTGCTGTCTTTTGTGTATGTATGTATATATATATATATGTGTGTGTATATGTATGTATGTATGTATATATGGTGTTGTATATATATTTATATTGTCCTTAAATTTGTTATTTGTATATTTTGTTTTTCTTAGGTTGTATCTTTTATCTTTTGTGTATGTATGTGTATTTATGTTGTATGTATATGTATATGTATATATATATATATGTATATGTGTGTGTATGTATATGTATATATATATGGATATGGATATGGATATATATATATGTTATATTTTATATTATATTTTATTCTTAATATTTATTTATTTGTGTATGTATATCTGGAGTTCGTGACAAAAATAATTTCCCTCTGGGATTATTAAAGTATTTATCTATCTATCTAAAGTAGAGCTGTCAGTTAAACGCGTTATTAACGGCGTTAATGCAAACCAATTTTAACGACGTTAAAAAAAATATCGCGCGATTAACGCAAATATTATATTTACAAAAAAAAAAAAAGATTTTTTTTTTTTTTTTTTTGGCTCAAAACAAAGAAGCAGTAGCCTGACTGCTATGTTCAAATGACATTTGTTCAAAGCAGTCGTTTAATTGCACTATAGGCTCTCTTTTTGTATCGTCCTGTTTTGATCAGTGTATGCCAATGTTGTTATCAATAAAAAATCATTTGCACAAGACAAGCCGATGCACTTCACCATGTTGATAAGAGAATTAAAATGAGAAGAATTATGGGACAAAAAAATCAAGGGATATTTAGCATAGAAAAAGAATTTGCGATTAATCGCGATTAATCGTGAGTTAACTATGACATTAATGACATTAATCACGATTAAATATTTTAATCGCTTGACAGCTCTAATCTAAAGTTTTGCTTGCGAATCCAAAAGCTTTGCTTGCTGTTGAGCTGAATCTCGTGGGCGGGACCTACGCCGAAAGATGTAAGACACGTCTCTATTGGCCAGTCTCGATCGGAGTGACAGAGTCAAGGCTGGTGACAATTTCCCAGAAATTGAAATAAAATAAATTGATACCTCAGTTACCTGATTACATTATTGGCTCAGTTATTACATTTTCAAAGACCAATAACGTAATTACCATCCAATAACGTAATTCGTTATTACATCATTGGCAAAAAGTTATTACGTTAGTCTCAACAACTTTATTACATTAATGGCAGTTATTACGTTATTGGCCGTTATTACATTATTGGTTGCTACACTTACTTTTATTATTTTAAAACGTTTAAAAACAGTTTTAGCTGTACGCATGATAAATATTCAGGTGGTTTTCAAATCCATCAAGTTGCTTTTACTGAAAGCGCATTACATTGAGGAAGGTTCAAATTCAGTTTAAAGTTCATGCCTCGGCTGATGTTTCTGAAATTAATTGTATGGCCATTTGTTTTTCCCTCCTGCACATACGTTAAGTCACCACTTGATGGAGTCAAAATTCTTTTAAACAACTATTCTATTGTGGAATAGACATGTCTGGGATGACACCCGTGGCCTTCAGGTCTTCAACGCCCCGACCACCGACACACAACCGGGACCCGAGCTCAACTCACCGCAGTCCCGTTCGTCGGCACCGTCCCAGCAGTCCGGGGAGCGGTCGCATCGCCACGACAACGGCACACACGACCCGTCGCCGCATCCGTACTCTGAGGAGCCGCACGAAGCGATGGCAGGGGATGAAGATGAAGAAGAGGAAGAAGAAGAAGACGACGACGAAGAGAGGGGCGGGGCATGACACAAGACGCCGCCCTCGTCCCGCCCGTCCGGGCAGTCGGGCCGTCCGTCGCACAGCTTGGCGCGGGGCAGGCAGGGCCCCGACGGCGGGCAGCGGAAGGCGTCCAAGGTGCAGTTGAGACAGGAGGCCTCGTCGCTGCCGTCGCCGCAGTGGTCGGCGCCGTCGCAGCGGTGGCGCAGGGGGACGCAGCGACCGCCGCCGCACGCAAACTCGTCGCCTTGACAACGACGCCCTCCTGCCGGAGAGGGTGACACCATGAACGCTACGGCGGAGATACTGATTTACTTCTACTGAACGACAGTGAATACTGCTGTAGGTATACGGTTATACAATGAACACTACTGCAGTTAGACCATACAGTCCTGTACAGAAACTGTTATACACTGATCAATACTAGAGCTGCACTTAACACAGCACTGTGGATGCAGTGACATGGTGAATACATACTGCAGAGACACAGTTCTAAAGTGAACCCTTCTGCAGTTAGACATACGGTGAACATTCCTGTTGAGAAACTGTTCTACACTGATCAATAGAGAGTTAAAGATAAAGTTAGAGAGTTAGAGTACTAGAGTTGCAGTCAACGCAACACTGTGGATCTAGTCACACGGTGAATCGGTGCAGAGATATCCTGAGATATCCTGTGAGATAAAGTGAGCAATTCTGAAGAGCAACAGTCAAAGCAGTAAACATAACCGCAGACTAGAGATTTTTATATATACACTGCAATTAAAGTTGAATTTTCATAGAGAAAAAGCCTGCAGCCAAACAGTTAAACATTGACATAACACTGCTGCAGAGACAGCATGGTAAGCCTCCAGTGGGA
Organism: Gadus macrocephalus; assembly: GCF_031168955.1. Lineage (NCBI taxonomy): Eukaryota > Metazoa > Chordata > Actinopteri > Gadiformes > Gadidae > Gadus > Gadus macrocephalus. The sequence continues at coordinate 4,139,469 of NC_082393.1, forward strand.
AATTAATGGTGTAAGATTACAGAATAACAGCATACTAGCTTGTACAACAGTCAAATGCGTCTCAGCTGGGGTTTCTAGTGCCCTATCCAAAAGTTTCCTATGGGGAAGTTTGTTGAAGAACATAACAGACAAATTAAGCTAAATTCCTCTGGAATTATGTAAGAAATGACCTAAATACAGTCAGCTAATCTGCTCTGAATCCAACACTGGAAAAGCTTAAATACCAAGCAGGGATACAAACACCAATAAGAGTTAATGTACTGTTTCATTATTACGATAACAGTATCACTTATTGATTGATTCGTTGACTTAACTGCACTGGCTGACCAAATTAGCATCTCTTCAATTTGAAGATATAGATAGTGAAGGATTTTCTTAAAGCCAAAACTTGACTTGAAATCAGAAAAGCATGTTTTTGGCGCACTTAGTTGCACAGCCCTGCCCATTCATACACCTTTATGAATCTCAGGTGTGCAATGCAAAGCAGCTGTCTGCACATCACCAGTATCATGAGGAGCAGTGGGATTGAACTAGCAACCCAGCCAATGTCAGTGTTCTAGCTTTTGGGGTGGTCCTAATTGTTGATTCGTCTTCTTACCACAATTGTGCTGCGACTCATCGGAGCCGTCGGGACAGTCCGGAGAGCCGTCACAGAGAGAGGTGCTGGACACACAACCGCCCCCTACACACGAGAAGCCCGGACACGCCTTTTCGGCTGAATCAGTTAACCAATCAAAACATAAAAGACAATGAGTAACGGCTTGTGGCCAGAGATTTGCTGTAACTTACAAATAAACGAGAGCTTTAAGAGATCTGCAGACGCAAAAAGTAAAGTTTAACTGATTCCTTCTATTAAAGATGTATCACTTATCACTACATTCATTCATTCATTGATGCAATATCATTATAGACACAATGCATTATTACGATCAAAAACTGAGAAAAGGCTTGTGATGACCTTTCCTGGTTGACAGGGTGACCATTGAGCACAGCGAAACCAACCTCAACAAAGCAACACAGGTCATTCATATTTTATGGCCAAGCCATCATGCCAAACTCATGTTACAATTGTAGGGCGATGGGCACCTTATTTCGTTTCGAGCGATTTAACTGCGACAAAAAACCTTATGCACGATTGTGACTTCTGGGTACAGCTTGGAGACAAAAAGCCTTAAGACACAACAGTCAAGCAAAAAGCTACTTGCCTGCATAAGTATGGAGAGAATGCGCTTATGCAATTCAATCACCAGAAATGAGTTCCTAAAATATACGCACGTCAAACAAAAAGATTGCATCACCTCACCTGAAATGACACAGTAAGTTAATATATGAACAAGGATAAATCTTCCATGAAGGTGGTCCATGCTTGACGTCCTCCACGTTCGGATGTTGTTGCGGCGCATGAGAATGACGTTATGCAACATGTCCCATATAGGGCTACAAATGGGCGGGGATTTTAAATCATAATACATAACATCACACTTTCCGCATGTCACCCATCGGATATAAACCCACACATAACTTATGTTAAGAAGCATTGCTTACGCAGATTTGCAAGGCAGGAGGGTCTCGTACATCCATGGATGGCAGGCCTAACTGTACTGTTGAAAAGTATTTCATCTTTTCAGTTTTAATCGCAATTATATTACCGGATTCTGTTTGCAACAGATGCTATTACAGCAACTGTCTAGAATATATATTTGTTTGCTCCCCTGGGGGAAATGTACCCTTTTAACCAATCTGTATAGTTTATGATCAAACACAGGCACACGTTATATACCAGAGTATTTCAGAACAGATTTTTCACACAATATGTTAAACATCTTTTAACTTTCAAAATATGAACCACTTACTCCAGTAAATAACCAGACAATGGATTGAGTATACATTTCTTCTAAGAAAGCATAAACACAAACGGGAAACAAATATTCCACAATGAACAGCACAGGATTCAAAGAGGGGCAGCGGTTGACATAAGATTCTTTATTAAAATGTTCTATAATACAGAATTCAAAACAGGATGCTGCGGTTTCCATTACGGTCCGCCTGTGACGTTCAGACGCCCCCTGGTGGCGCGGGCGGGTAGTGGAGGATTGTGATGAGTTTAGAGGTAGGGCTCATCTTTGGACAGCGTCAGCTCCCTCGGGACGTTGCCAGGGGTGACGGCCCGCTTTGCAGGAACGTCAGGAACTTGGCTTGAGGAGATGACACAGATGAATGAGAAAAGAAGCAAGTGATGAGAACAATTCTGAGGAAACTATACGCCTCTATAGCATGGCATGTAGAGGATGCTTTTATCTCACGGGTCTTACAATAAGAGAGGGTGCATACATCATCCTGGCAGTGTAATACTTCTTTACGTAGCGAAAAGCAATGCCTTCTACCGCACTACACAAAGCAAGGCATTAATGTCAAGGTTCATCATTATGGTCAAGGTACGGTGGTCATTCCTAACTGGCTTTGCAGCGTAAACCCATGCAGGTGAGATATATATAAACCAATGTACAACGTTGGAATGCTTCATAAGGCGGAGCAGATGAATGTGCGAAAGGGCTTAGCTTTCTTGCAATTCCTTCAGTACATCCTTGGTTGTAAGTGTCAGGGGGACAGGATAATTATGTGGTGTTCGATCCCCAATGTCGGCAAGCCTACCTGTATTTATCTTTGCGCAAGATGCCTATTCACCAACGTTTTCCTTTATGACCTGTATCTGAATTCCCTTTGAGGGCTGAGCTGAGGTTAAATATGCTACCACTGGAGTAATCAAGTAAATAGGAACTGTTCCTCCATTTCACAAAATCAATACGTCAGCGCGGGTCTAAGTTAGGATGTGCGTTGAGGGGGTTTAATTATGGGATGTGAGCAGGGCTGGATATAAATCTTGACTAAATGGCTAGTAACATTTTAGCCATGCTGGTAAAAAATGTCGGTCTAAAACCTGGCTTGTGAGGGAGATCGTTGGTTGTTACCTCCCAGCAGTGAGGGCCTTCTGTGCCGACATGATTACTGTGGCAGGAACCGATTCCCTGCGTCCATCCCTGGTGTGGTAGTAGTTGCCCGCAAACTGGTGGCTGGGGCCAACTGGGAGCTTGGCGGGAGGCTGGGTCCTGCACACATCAGAGACATACACGTATTGTGTTGTAGCGGGTGTAACTACGCCGATTTTATATACATAGATTGGAGAGGATCATACGTCAAAACATTTACCACAAAAGTAAATACAAATTACGGTAGAAACTGTTTAACCAGAAACAATACAATGACAAAGATATGGCATAATTTCAAGTACATGGGGAATGAATGTAAGACGTCAATATAATGTATAAAGGGATACCAAGTCTTACCTCTTTGCTATTTCGCCATAACGCAGCTGGAGTTTAGCTTGCAGGTCATGCTGTTGGACATTAATTAACAGATTAACTAGATTCATGTATTATATTACATTATACACAGACTGTAAAATGAATTATAACCTATGTATGTCATTTTCTGGCGTTATGCTAGGCTACACAGGCCTGTTTACGAGTCTCTGGTAGCCTTTGTGAATCTACTGGTTTATCGGCACAACAGATTTATCAGCATTGCTAGGCTACACAGGCCTGTTTACGAGTCTCTGGTAGCCTTTGTGAATCTACTGGTTTATCGGCACAACAGATTTATCAGCATTGCTTTGTTTGAATATGATCTAATTTAAATGGCAGCTTACCCCTGATAATAAATTCCGCAACTTCTGGACAATTTTCGTAGCAGTGGCCATGATTGCTGTTGTGAAGGGCACAACTGTTCTTCTGTACCACCTTCTGGAACTATTACATGACTGCCACCTAGCGCTATGGCGTGATATAGGCCTACCGTCTGCCTATGTCGTCTGGGTAACTCGAAAATCAATGTTTTATTTAAACTGCAATGTTCGATCCACATTATCAGGTCCTGAGATGCACCCTTCTCTCCCAGTTTCATTCACAGTATCAGGTCCTGAGATGCATCTTACATGTGACCCCCAACCCAGCAGAAAATGAGGTTCAAGATGAGGAACACAAAAGCAGCATGTGTGAATTGGTTGAATAAATACTTCCAGCATTCCATCCATATTATTCTAAATAGATTGTAAAACAGATTTATAAATGGCTATTATGTGTAATAAATGTATGCTCTTTGCACCCTTAAGTTAAGTTTGTCTTGATTATTGGAAGACTTATCTATTGAGTGTGTGTCTGTGTGTGTGTAAGTGTGTGCGTGTGTTTCAGAAAATGCAGGCTAATTAAGACACAAACCCTTTGACAAAGTGGTTCAGGGAACACTTGAAAAGTGTACACATGAGCACATGATTTTCTAATTGGAGAATCATCAAATACAATGAATGGTAGTGGCGCTCCTGCTGCTAATTACCAAGCCTCTTGAACATATTAAGTTGACCTTGTCTTCAATCCAAGGGAAACTTAATTCCACAAACACACAAAGTCAAAGCCATTTTCGTCTTTCAACACACGAGAGCGACAGCTCGTTATTTTGAAAATATTCAAAATAATAGTGGCTGTTTGTGAAATATAATTGTTGTCTCCTCCTTGTAATACAGTATATGTCAGACATGTGGTGGCTGATGTGATAGGAATTTGGACACCTCTCAGGAGAGCTAGGTGGATATTGACCCCTGGCAGTGCAGTGTTGCTTATTAGGCACATTAATTACAAAAAAACATAATCAGAAATATGTTTACAAGAATTCTTAGAAACCAGTTAGATTTAAATGTATCGTTTAAACAGAAAGCGTTAATGTAAAAAAAATAATCTTTTCTCTTTCTGGTGCCACTGCTCGCTCTCTCGGAATACCAGCAGACAATGCATGTATGGGAGGGGGTTTCAGCAGGTTTCAGGGGGTCCGGCTACGTGGATGAAGGGTCTCCTGGCTCTCAGAGATTCTTCTCAGTAATGATAACATCCAAAAGCCGCCGCCACACAGAACAGACTCTCCTGCGGAGGAAAACAGTGACAAGATGAGTAGGTCCCCACCATCATGCGTGTGGATAATTTGGCCCAGACCGCAAGCAACCAGAGAATGAATAGAAAGAGCTTACATTCATGAACAAATCCTCTGCATAACTATCCGTGTCTGCATCCCAGAAGCACCTCGAAGCCATTCTGGTGGAATGCATAAAAAGGTAGTTCAGGGACTGATATACAATACCTCTACATTTCAACAAAAGAAGGATGATAGGTTATTTGAACATGGCTGCATGATCGAATAACCTCATACGCATACGAATACCATGATCCTTTTTAGTACAGTCAAATATACTTAATCACTGCTCCAAACAAGTGTTACGCGTTTTTTGATTTCACCTACTTCACTCCCTCTCCTCGCTGTTCCCCAATCACAACCTGCACCACAAACTTATATCGTTCAAACCCAGCATCTGTTGAGGGAGATACCAAAAGGTTTACCTTGATGCAATGTTAATTGAGAGACAGAGACAGAGACAGATAGAGGGAGGGAGAGGGAGGAAGACAGAGGGAGACACAAACACACACAGACACACAGACACAGACACACAAACACAAATACAGAGATAACATAGTGTAACGCAATTATAAGAGGGTGTGTTTACCTTTTAGTTTGTTCTTGATGCTCTCCGCCAGAGCGCGAGACAGGGCAGGCACCTCCTCGGGCTCATACTGCACTCCGGACAACTGCTCCCGCAAGATCTCACGAATACACGCCTTCACAATGACTGGCTTAAACCTGCATTGGGTGATTTAGTTAGTAACAAAACACAGCTGGAGCGCAGATGTTCTTATTGTTGTTGTTTTAACATAAGAGCTGCTTCATCCTTACACAGACGCTCTGCAAGAGAGTATTTGGTGAGACTTAGAACATCGGATAGTTAGTTGCTAAGCTGATTATTTTGCTCGTCACAATAAGCAAAGAGATTAATATCTCGCCAGTTGGTTGATCCACTTCATCGACTCACTTGTGTTGATAATTAGGTCGCAAATGGTACGTATTTCCGCCTGTGTCTTGTCCTTCCATCGCTCGTCAATCTGCTGTTATTAAAGTTAGCTAAGCTAACTGTTAATCACCGGCAGGGCTTACATGTTACCATGGCAACGTTGTTTACACGTTTCCTGTTTCAAAATAAGAGCCACTTTGCGTGGTGTCGTCATTTGCTTTTACAAATACATTTCAAACTAATTCATACGAGTTAATGTAGCCGGTAATTTCAGCAGAAGTGACCCTGCAGCATCCTGTAGGCCGGGGTTCTCATGTACTAGTCTTCTTTAATAGGTCCATGGTACTAGTACTGCAATTATTTGGCTAGATATTAAAGCATGTGTAACGTTATATTCTGAATGACATTTCTAAATTTTCTATATTATTGTTTAAAATGGATAATCGAAATGTATCACATTTCTGTCCTAGATGTTTAACTACATTGAGAAAAGCCATGTGGAATTTCAGTTTCAGAGTATATTGACAATAAAGATCATTATATTCATTTTTATTCATTTATTTGTTTGCGGTTTTACGTTGTTAATATTGAAGATATTGCCAATATTGTAACCCTGCTATTCTCTGCGGTCTCTTATCACCGGACACATACTTGCTAGAATCAGTGTCCTCAACAAACAAGTCTTCAGGGCACACTCTCTAGTAGGCTGCCACACTACAGTCGAGTGCAAGAGGGTTCTCAGCCAGACAGAAGAGACCATTAGTCTCTTTGTTGTCCTCTTCCTCACGCCTGACCTGAGCAGATAGGCCCAATGCTGTAAAAGCTCTGTTGAACAGTTTGATAGAGCGCAGCCATTCGCCATAGTGTTGGCTTAGTTTATCTGCCAGATTTCCAGGAAGGAACTGATAGAAGAGCATATTCTCCATCTCTTCTTCTTCTTCCCTGGGTTATTGGCACAAACAGGGGAAGGGGGTACCATCTGGGTGGGCTGGTCTCAGTGACTTGTAAGTGGTCTGCACCCCCTCAATGATGCCAGCTTGGATGTAGCCCAGGAGAGCTGGCTCTTTACAGACCACCAGGTCCTGCACCTTATTGTAGAGACTATGGAAAGACATTATTTCCCCAGTGGTCCTACAATTTAGTTTATGAGCAACAACAGTAATTAACAAGCCCAAGGAAAGGAGCAGGAGCCCCTGGCTGTCTAGAAGGAGTTCTTTCCGGGAGACCCCGGTTCCAAGCACCCGAGGTTTCAGCTTCAAATGTAGATAGATGCTTGGTCAGTACTGGCTTGCAGTCTGAGGAAAAATTCAGCACTTATTTTAGAACCTTATGAACCTGTACGTTTATTATAGACAAGGCAGATAATTTGAGGGAGTTACATTAAGAAGAATGTCCAAGAAGAAGCTGTTACCAGCAGAAGCGGCTGGGAAATAATATGTTTTGATGAGATTCTGAACAACAACTAGCAAGGGCAGTGTGCTGGTCTGGAAGTTGGTGCTCGGTACCTCAGACACTCTGGATCCTGGGGTTGGAGCTCTGGATCTCAGTCCGGTGGGGATCCATGTTCCTCCAAGGAAACCACACCACTGTAAGAATCACACGTTTATCCATTTTGCTGTCTAAAATAGACACAACTATGTTGATTAGTTAATTGAAATCTAAGACACTATATATAGTGTCTATATAAATACATACATATTTAGTATATATACATATAGAGACAACAATTTAACAAATAAATATACAGGCTGAGGCTTTGCATTAATGTGGCCTAAATTCAATTTTGCTGATGTCAAAATCTGAAGGTTGGACTAACATCAGATTTTAAGTTCTAACAGGCAGACAGACTCAACACAAGGTATGACAAGAATGCAAACCAAATCCTTCCTTAGGTCCCTAATGAGAACCAAACACGTGGTAATGGGGGAAAAAAAACATAGTGAAATAACGAGTATAGCCAAAGATCAAGCAAGGGAATAGTAGCATGCACGTAAAAAAACAAGATCTCAACCTGATGGCATCACTATGAACGCCCTGTTCCCTTTTGTATTTTGGCTCTCTTGGAATGATAGGGCACCGGAGGTTGATAATGTATGCTGTTGCCAGGCCGTTCAGGGCCTTGTACATGTCTATAATTATGTTTTCTAAAACTGACTGGTAACAAATAGAACCCGATTTGGGACCAGTGTTTAGACCTGGTCAGTATCAGGCTTGGATGATTGAAACAGGGGAACAGGGCTTCAGTATTCTATGAGTAAAATACTTTTTTTCAGCATGTAGGATATGAAAGGATTTTTCGAATCATATTTGCAGTTTCATGATTAAAGATGAACAAAACAATAATAATTTTAAGCATAAGCATGTTTCATTAGATTAGATTCAACCATAGCACAAGTGAGAACAACCAGTACAACAGAAAGCAGCATGTTTGGTTTTGTTGGTTTAATTCACTCTCATGTTTTGAATTCTTTGTTCATCCCCTCTTTGTTATTTGACTACACTGACTAAAGTTCTGTTGTTCTATGGGACAGAATGGGGACGGATCCATACAATCCCAGTATGTAGAAAGGTGAAACCCTAAACTTCCGGAGTGGTTGGGTCTCTTTTGAACTAACAACTCCCATTAGTTCTTGCTGCCGTGAGTCTCGGGGAAAAAGTCTGGTGGTGTGCTCTGTTCAGAATGATGCGAAAGAGCATCTATTTTATGTCGCTGCGGCCAGGAACCAGTACTCTCGTTAATGTTGCACTGGTAATCTCCTTGTTACTACTCAGAAATGACATGTTGAATGCAAAAGGTAAGAGATCTAAAGCAAAGTTCTAAAACCTGTTTTAGCTGTTGTAATACCGATAATGTATGTTGCTGTTGGAATGTCTTAGATCTGTCAGAGAGATGACTTAGAAGATGGTACTTTTTAACTTTTGTGTTTCATAAAAGATGCGTTTGAGTAGTAATATGAACAACGCTGGGAAATTAGTTTTTTCTTTGTTATTCTGTGAGAACCCAGTTCACCTGAATAATGTCTCAGGTTCCAGGCTGTACGGGCTGAACTGGGGCAGGTGAAGGAGCAGCAACCAGATCACATGAAAAACAGAAACAATTATTTGCTGATTGCATTTCTTCATCCATTTCTAACTTATCTCTGTGCTTTGCGCCTGCTTGTTGTTGAAGGTCATAATGGATTGCGTTACAAACTAATAACCTCCCATGGGCACAAAATATTACTAGTTTTGTATTGTGGAAGATAATACTGTGTGTGTGTGTGTGTGTGTGTGTTTGTGCGTGTGTGTGTGTGTGTGTGTGTGATATTTTCACAGTTTTTCCTGTTTATCCTTTTGACAATATGACTATAACAAATGCTGCAGCCGACAACTTGACTGTAATCCAGGGTATTTCTAAATTGCCATCGAATATTCTGACAATGGCTCATCTGTCCGCCCTCCGTGACCTGATGTCAACGGAAAAAATTACAGGTTGTGTATCTTGATCTTTTTTTCCTTGATATTATATGTTGAAGCTAGCCAATATGTTGAACGGATGCCAAGTTTAACTGGAAAATACTGTAGCCTATACTAGAGTTTGCATGAAAACAAAAAATGAAACCGAACAAGAGTTAAAAAATCCTTGGAATGCAACAGAGGATGGTGTGCATTGACGTTTACCATTCGGATACAATGCATTGAACTTTTGCTCTGTTGTTTGTTTTCCCTTTGCTTCAGTTCGCCTAACGCTCCGCGTCTCGGCCCGAGGTCCCCTGGACCCAGAGCTAATCCTGGCCCTGAACGGGGAGGTCAGCACACTCAGTATGCACATTGCTGCACTTCAGGGTTGCTGCTAGACAGTAAAACATCTCGGTTGGCCAGCTTCATACAGATCTATAATCCATGTTTTAAATCTCAGTGAGTGCAGAAACCCCCAGTCCTGCCATTCAAAAATCACGTAGCCTAGTCTAAAGGTCAGGCATGGTGCTTTTTTCCTTATTAGTGTTGGTCAACCTCTCTGGTTTATCATTCATTCCTCAGTAAACAATGAAGTGGCCTCACTCAATGATGTGGGAAGCAAGTGGGGCTTTTGCTTGGCTAAAGTTATTCGACTTTTTTTCTTTAATTAAATTTAATCAAGCTGGCTGGAATGTGAAATTGACAGCACCTTGAAATGAAGAATAGACCGGGAAGGATTATAGGATTACAGCAGTTGGTAGTAGAGGTAGTTGAGTTGAGTGGGGGTAACAAAAGAAAAACCTCGATATTGAAACGTACTGTAATAGTGGCTCTTTAATTTGTAAAACATACTAAAGTATACAATATAAAAAAAATATGTTAATGGTGTTTTTTTTTCTTTTATACTTCCTGTTTCAGCAGCTAGGACTCTACAACGTAGGGGGGGAGAATGGACTTTTTTCAGCGCAAATATTAGGAATAAAGCCAGTGGACTCTGGACCTTGAGGTTTCATCATTCCATGCCTGCGCGAGGATCGCTTCAATTATTTACAGATCATCGGAAAAGATCGAACAACTTACCATAACCCTAAATGTATGTTCTCATGTATGGTCCACTGTCAATGTCATTGCCTCGATCCTATCACCATGTTAAGACAAACGTACGAAAACATTGTTGTTGTGTGGAGATGTGTAATTAAAGATTAACTCGCAATTATCAATTGTATACGTTGCACTTTCAGATAACCCCGCCTATCAAACGTAGTCGGCTAATAGCCAATAGCATTGTGAATAGTAGTACCTAGAGGTCCGCCCACTTCTCTGTCATTTCCTTTCTCCATGCGTGGAACAGTGCTCAGTCCGGACCTGCACTTTCAATGGTTATGAGAGGATGGGGTTGTCGTTTCTGAATGACCTCTGTATATAAACTTATTTGAGGAAGACTTAACAAGCTGATCGGTTGTGTGTTTTCGTGTTAGTGCTAAACGGGCATCATGGCATGCCCGACCTTCCTAGATGAGACGCTTTCCACAGAGGAAAGGGAATTTCAAAAGGTAATTTCTCAGATCGGCGGAAAAGAGAAGCTGCATCTGGTCAGTGAGGCACGCAAAACCGAAGAGAATGAAACTGGAATCATGGAGGAGTTAATCGAAGGAATGTTTAACAGCACGTCCACAGATTTGACCGCAGGTGACAACGCTGGCCGGAACAACAACGATAGCGTACGGAAGAGCCCGTCCTGTCAGCACGGCGACTCACTCAATGAAAACGGGATCGTGTGCGAGACTGAAACGCTCGATGTAACCGCACCTAAGGAAAAGCCTCTCACCGAGTCGTCTGTGGATTTGGGAATCGGGGTCAAGCCAACGGGGGAGGACTTTCGGCCGCAACCCAACGGAGACCTTCAAAGAACAGCAACCAAAAGCATCAACATGAGTTGCCTGCACAGAACAATAGCCTCACCTGTTATAATATTTATTTTTAGTCAGGAGTTCCTGAAGGGATTGTCGAACAAAGCGTGCGTGAAGGAAATATTGAAAGACGTGCGTGCACGTACGAAACGTGCGAACCCGAAGCCCGTGCTGCTGGGTCTGGTCCGCACCACTTTGGAAAGTGGCGACACGCGACAATGCGTGGAATTCCTTGAACATCTAATTCGCTCAGTCTTTCGGAAACGGCTGCAAGAGGCGATCTGGGTTGGCACTTTTGTACCAAACCAGAACAGCAAGATCCTTGAAATCAAGGAAAACGCCTGTAGAGTTTGGTATTCTTCTCAAGCAGCAGGTATAACCTTTTGTTTAAACCTTTTACATAATGTGATTTTCTTCAATTAGGCTATGTCAACGTCCGTTTGATCACAAATGTTCCCCTTGTGTGGCCTGCCTGCCGAAATATTCAAATTATGTAGGTCAGTCATGACACTCACAAGACCAGTCATCAATGCACAAAAGTTTATTTTTCCCAGGCTCGACTACAATGTCCCCCCCCGGAACAAAAGGGGTATTCATGAAACAGAAATGAGCTCCTCAAGAGAGCCGCCAAGTGGTCTAACACTTGTTGTTTTTGCTTTTTTCAGACCATACAACGGATGGGGTTCACTCCTCAAAGTGGCATAGCAGGTGTTTACCCTGGCCTGTCAGGAGAGAACCACGGGGCCATGTCTGCAGCTCTCCAACCAGTAAGGAAAGAGGTAGAGACGCATCTGCATTCCCCTATGTCTGAGCTAGCTGCTGGGAGTATGTATTCTCTTCCTCATACACATATCATGCTATCCGACACTGCTTGGGTGGATTAAAAGATGCAACAATCATTTTGGTATGAGATGACTCTCATTCAATCATTTCGAATTCCTCGTCCTGCTATTGATATACGCATTGAGCCCTGTGGATAACTCTTCATTCTTTCCTAATTGGAGCAGTGAGGGGAGGATTTGTCTCTATAGCTTAATGCATGCTGACGGGTTATACTATTCAAGCACCATCTTTAGACCGATAGTAAAAACATATGACACATTATATCTGTTGTATTGTTCTTCCAGGTGATGCAGGAAGTCTGGAAGAAGGAATTCCTCTTAAAACCTTTTCTGTGTCAACTGGATCGCACGCACAAGGGGGAAAAACTGCTGTGGATAATTAACATGGTGACACGTGACTCAAGGGAATTGGAGAAACCTCAATGACTGGATATTATTTTCACTGTTGAGCTACCCCCCGGGCCCCACAGCATGGGACGAACATCCCATAAATGACGCCATAACGTTGCCATAATGTTAACACTGTTAGGTTAACATCACCTCTGTCGTCAAGGGACCTTATCGTTTGCTAGCCAGTGCTGACAAATTGTGTTTCACTGTCATTACATTTACATTCATAGAGAAGTCTAGATACAGCTGCTAGCTGAAGGCCACTGACGATATTTAGTTTAGTCATAGTTTGTCAAAAGGTTTTATATACAATTCAACATAGAGAGAATTTAACGTATATGTAGTCTAATTATGTATTTAATTTAGTTCATGAGCTAAATTAAGAAAAGACAATGTAATGAGAATATATTGGGAACATAAACTGTACATTTTTTAACACGAAAGAATAGAAAGAATGTTCTTAATGTAAAAAATGTGTGCCTTTCATGAGGAGAATTAACAATTGCACTAATGTGACAAAACTGTGATTTAAATGTGACACATTGTTTTTAACCTTTATTTATGATCATGTATGCTGCCATAGTGTGCATTTTTATATAAATAAAAACTAGCAAACAATGTAATGGATTTTAAAGAGTTCGCAGAGAAAAGAAAACCTTAAATGTTGTTAGAAATGCCAGAAAAAGAAACATTAGAAAATCCATCAACACAATAAGGCATGCTTTTGAGCATACCATTTAGTGTTGTGGGTGTACACAACACTAAACACAGCACTCATATTTCCATATTTTTTTATGATATGACTACCATGAGTGCATGTATACTACACCAAAAGCATGTCACAAGAAGGTATGTTCAATGTTCATGATATTGCGAACCTTTGAAGCGTCAGCCATGTTTATAGTAACGATGCTGGTAGGTCCTGGTTTCCGCCCTCACTGATGTACGGTTTTCAGCATCAGCCACTCGCATGTGATAATAATGACCATGTAAAACCATGGATGGAGACCGGTGACTAATAGGCCTTTAGGTGTTATAGCAGATGCCTATATGTTTTTTTTTAAATTCACTATAAAAATCATTTTCCACATATAAAAACATTGACATTTACATTAAATTTCAGGGCATTTAGGTCGGGAGACGCTTCTATTCAAAGACTTACAATAAGGACATTTCTCAGAAGAAATAAATACAAAAGTATCCTACCTAGATGATCATTATCCATAAAAAATCATTATCCATAGGAAAAGATATATATACAGTATGTATGTGTATATATATATATATATATATATATATATATATATATATATATATATATATATATATATATATATTAACCCTTCTATATATAACCCTTCTTCACAAGGCCATTCATATTTATTTACAATGACATCTAATTAAAAAAAGGATTAAGAGTATTAAGAGTTCATGAAGAAGGATAGCCTCAATGTGCCATTCATATAGCTTGGATGGTTTCATATCTACAGAGCCAATTCACGAAGCAGGCCGTCATGAAGCCGGATTGTGAAATAAAATTGTATACATTATATTTAAGTACTTTGGTTTTTAAATGAACACAATTACATTTTAATTCATTATTATCAAAAATGTGACGATTTAAAATGTGTTAAAAGGAGCTCAGTGGGATATTGTTGGAAATCGTTTTTATTTTTAACCAGGCACAAACCAGCATTTCACATTACAGGTCCATTGACGGGGTCTTGTCCAGTTAGACAAAAAAGAACTTGAGCAGCGGGTGTATGTGCTGTACTTTAGATATTTGGACCTCCTTCTTCATTTTCTCCCAAGAAGCAGACGATCAAAACAGTCTAGTGGGGTCGAGGAGGAAGCAAAGATACAAACATGATCACATCTGCCGGTAAGTTGGAGCACATTTCTTTCGTTCAAGCAGAGACGGCGTTGTTAGTAGCCATTGGTTTAGCTGAGTCACACAGTTAGCGGGTGTCGGCTAGCCGGCTAAAGCAAGCCGACGCTGTTCTAATGTTGTATTCAAACAGTAATAACAGACATTTCTGAACCAACGTGGTATTTTTACATGTCTGAGGAATATGATCATTCTAACGTAACATTGTGGCACTGCGCTGTCGTCGAACATCAGTGATCAGTGGTCAGTGATGCTACAGGCTCACTACAGGAGTGTGTGGTGTGTGGTGTGTTTGTGTGAGAGATGTCGATTCTGATTCCTTGAAGACGAACGAATAACGAATATTTTGTAACCTGTTTTTTTTTCAGCCGGTATAATTTCCCTCCTGGACGAGGAGGAGCCCCAGTTGAAGGTACTAGTTGTTACTAGCTGGTTGTTATGCTAGCATGACAGGCTATAATGACGTGCTGGACGGATTCATCTCCGTTCAACTCTCTGACTCAACGTTACTTATTTACATTCCGCAGCTTCCCACTTCCACAGCTTATAAACTTAAGTTATTAATACAACTTATATAAATAACATATCCCGCCAGAAACGACACGCCAAACTAGGATCCTTTATAAAAAAAACATCGATGCTGTATGCATTCAAAGTAACCACGTTGTAAAAAGTTTGATCTTTATTACTCTTGCTGTATAATTGCATATGTTTTATTTATATTCTAATGGATCAGAACGAAGCTTCATTATACAATTATTTCGCACTGTATTTTTCCCTTGCGTGTGGTGCCTTCTGCAATACAGTATTATTTCTGGGAAAGCAACTCCTTTAACATGGCTCATGTTTGTGTGTGCATTGCAGGAGTTTGCGCTGCATAAGCTGAACTCCATTGTCAACGACTTCTGGGCTGAGATTTCAGGATCTGTGGACAAGATGTAAGTGAATATACTCCCCTTATCATTTTTCTTTTACTCCCATTATTCTGGTTAACAGATTTGCTTATTAATACTCAATTTCATTTCATACAATTTCATTTATCCAACACTTTCCTACCCTCCCAGAAATACCATGCTTCCCATTTTTCTGTTTTAAGCGTCAACAAATCATACCAGATTTTTATGATATTCCTTTGGAATGCGTCATGTAACCGGTGACTCTGTATTACAGTGAAGTCTTGTACGAGGATGAGACGTTTAGGAGCAGAGAATTTGCCGCTCTGGTGGCCTCAAAGGTATTCTATCACCTGGGGGCTTTCGAGGAATCCCTCAACTACGCTTTGGGAGCGGGTGACCTCTTCAACGTCACAGACGACTCGGAGTATGTGGAGACCATTATTGGTAAGTGAAGACAAAGAATCTGCTGCATGATTATATGTGGGATGTCCAGCATTGTTTCCCCATCTCCTCCTACTGTTGTAAAAATGCATTGTCCAGCCCATCCTGCTCTATTGTTCCAGTTCTGTTACAGTCCCACACATCTAACACGTTCTCCCTCGTTAGATTCATATTCACTAAACTTAACTTCTGTTTAGTTTAAAAGTAAACTCCCCTTTAGTTATGGGTTAGTCCATGGTTGGATGCATTGACCTCATGGGTTCTGTGTCTTGCCCCAGTTGTGCTGTTGCTTGGATGTGTGTAACGCACTCTGTGCATTGGTCGGCAATTTGATGCTTGGTAAAAAACATTGTTCTCCTTTTCTGACAATAAGTCATCCGCAGTAGCACCCGTCTGTTTCTCTTCGGCTGAATAGGGCTAATACTGCCGTGTCATTTCATAAAAACTTTGCGCAATGTTCGAAAAGCACCTTATTTTTTACTCTCAAACTGTGTCTTCTGAAACTTTTAGACATTTAAGGTCTTTCCTAACAGACTTGGACCGATGAATGGATCGGCATTGTAGCAAAAAACAAAACTGTATTGTAGTTTTGCTTTTAATATTTGTTTTTAATGATTTAAACCTTATTTATCAGTTAATAAAAAGGCAATCGAAGAGCCGTGGTTTCTGCGAGTTCCATTTCAGACTGGGAAAGATACACACTTTGAGCTCCTTCAATTTATTTAAAAGGAAGGGCGTCCAACTACAGTTAGCACGATGTTCTCAGCAGAACATCCACTGTTGTGACAATAGCCCCACCCTTGCAAAACTAGTACATTTTGTGTTTTCTTTATACATAGTTTCCATAATGCTCTTGCACTGTTTATAAACAACTGCAATACTCACATTTCCTGCTGGGTATTGCGAGAGCACACCCCGTTGTGCACTCAAGAAGGCACCCCATGGTGCATTCTTTTAACCATCTGCATAAATAGTGTAAGATGTGAAATTGTGAACTCAAAATTGTATATGGATATGAAGAATTAAATGAGAGAACCTGTGCTGTCCTGCCTTCCAGCCAAATGCATCGACCACTACACCAAGCTGCGGGTGGAGAACGCCGAGCTGCCGGAGGAAGAGGAGAAGAAGAGTATCGACCCACGCCTCGAGGGCATCGTCAACAAGATGTTCCTGCGTTGCCTCGGCGACCACAAGTACAAGCAGGCCATTGGCATCGCCCTGGAGACCCGGCGCTTGGACATCTTTGAAAAGACCATCTTGGAATCGGTCAGTAGTTTGAATTTCACGCCTCGTTTGGAACTGGGTTAAGGATTAGTCTTCGCAGACTTCGCCTTTTTTAAGAAAAATAAGATTGTGAAATGTTCAGATTTCCTTTTTTCTTTGAGATGTAAATTTGTTAAATGAATACAAATTGTGCAAACCGTGCAAAATATCATTACTAGGATAGGAAAGATGTACAAATTTAAATGTATAAAATTATTTTCCTTGCATTGCATCTGAAATGAACCAAAATACGATTCTACTACATTGATAGACCATCAGGATACGGAAACTAGGTCCACCAATGGTAATGGATGAGCCCCTGTAGCCCGTAATCATAATCATGGTCTCCCCTTATAACAATTTGCATGTCTCTTCCCGTCCTGCAGAACGACGTGAGCGGCCTGCTGGCCTACAGCTTGAAGGTGTGCATGTCTCTGATGCAGAACAAGAGCTTCCGCAACGAGGTGCTCCGCGTTCTGGTCAAGCTCTACATGAACCTGGAAAAGCCAGACTTCATTAACGTTTGTCAGGTAAGAACCTAACTTCCTCTTACCTTTTTCCCCTGTAAGACATGAGTTAAATGTATTTGTCAGAAGCCCCTTTAAGCTTGTGCCCATCGTTTAACGGCAAAAGGGTCATGTATGGGCCATGAGAGCTGTCAAAATACCAGCGTTTCCATTCCACCAATTTACTTGCAGAAGAAATTACATTGCTGGCCTCGCAGTGAAAATACATGCAGGAATTGTAAACCATGGTAGAACATAGTATCCTTTATGTTGGACAGGACCACTCGGCGTGTCGGGTAGCAAGACTGCTTGTTAAATCAAAGGATCGGTGAATACAGATTTTGACTGACCCTTCAGGTTTTTACCTGTAATTTCCCTTCAGGTTTTTTGTGTAACCTGTAATTTCGGGCAATGACAACAAAGGACTGCAACAGCATTGCCAGTACTCTGTCAATGGTAGCATTTGGCATGAAACAGAGAAAGGCATGTCTTAGAAAAACAGGAACTGCTACTTTTACCGTAAAACCTAATCCGGCAATTCTTCCGCATTGATGGATTGAAATGGGTTCTATAAAAACAAAATAAATAGAAAAGTCCACAAGACGCCAGTCTTACTAGTGGTATTCCTAAATACCCTGGCCTACCGTGATACTGCCCAACTTTAGGTTTTAAAGAACATTTGGAAATTTGCATTACAGCGTTTAGTGAGGATTACCCTTTTGGACATCGATAAACTTCCTCTACTTCTCCTCCGCTGTGAACTCTGAACTCGGGCCGACCGTCTGAACGAGAGGTGAGGTCCTCAATCGATGTAGAAGGTTCTGACGGCTATCTAACCTATTCTCTCCCTCCCCGCTGGTTCCCTGCGCAGTGCCTGATCTTCCTGGACGACCCCCAGGCCGTCAGCGACATCCTGGAGAAGCTGGTGAAGGAGGACAACCTGCTGATGGCCTACCAGATCTGCTTCGACCTGTACGAGAGCGCCAGTCAGCAGTTCCTCTCCTCGGTCATCCAGAACCTGCGCACCGTGGGAACGCCCATCCCCTCCGTGCCCGGCTCCACCAACACAGGCACTGTGCCCACCGCCGACAAAGACGGGTGCGCGGCCGCTTTCAGAATAAGAGTTTGTGATGGAAATGCATTGAATGGGAGCAGGTTGATGTATTTGTGTTTCAGTGACTAAATTGCCTTCAAAACTATTTCAACTTTTTTTTATTATTTTTTTGTCCATTGCTATTTAAATTGAGTGGTCTTTTTATAAGCCTTTTTGGGTGTTTTTTAACTATTATTTAATAAGGCAAAACAAATGATGACTGTTTACCGGTGTGTTTTTCCAGTGAGGCAATGGAGACGGAAGAGAAGGCCGGTAGCTCTCCTGCTGGGAAGGCAGCAGAAGTGGTGAGTGTTTATAATATACATGCACCAGAGACCAAACGATCTACTGTCCCATTAGCTCTGTCTTTTTGGGTTGAATAATCCAACTAGACTCTTCTCTGACCTCTGGCCGTATTTTGCAATGTAGGAGGAGCCTAAAGACCAGAACGCCAAGATGATCAAGATCCTAAGCGGGGAGATGGCCATCGAGCTTCACCTGCAGTTCCTCATCCGAAACAACAACACAGACTTGATGATCCTCAAAAACACAAAGGTAAAGGCCGCTGCTTTGGAGCCTGCGGTTTTGCATAAGGAAACCTCTTGATGTCACCAATCGACAAACGCACAGAAGAAGAAGCCTCTGAATATTCAACCTAGAATATTGAATACTGTATTTAATTCATTGCACTGCTTTTTGAGGACCTGCATATGGTTGAGCTTACATAATAATGGGTACTGTGCTAGGTGTACTGTTTGATTTAGATTTTTCTTTATTTTGTTTTTCGCTCAGGATGCAGTGCGGAATTCGGTGTGCCACACGGCTACGGTCATAGCCAACTCCTTCATGCACACAGGAACCACAAGTGACCAGTTTCTCCGGTATGGCCCTTTTTGTTTTACCTTCGGCATGGGGTTCATTTATATAGGATAGCCTTCATTCGTTATCCGTTTCATGAATTGATTGACTTTTTATTGCCGTTTCCCAGAGAGAACTTGGAGTGGCTTGCAAGAGCGACCAACTGGGCGAAGTTCACAGCCACCGCCAGCCTGGGAGTCATCCACAAGGTATGCTTTTGTTATCCACGTCCCTTAGTTCAAGTCAGCTCATATTATCGTTATTCCTCCGGTTACTGGTTTTAAAGAGTAAACGATGGAAAAGATGCCTCCACAAGAAGATATGTGTGCAAGATCTGTCTTTTTTCAAAATGTTTTCGCGAGTATTGGTCAGCTTTTAGAATATGGTTCCAGAAAATCTGTTGCCTTACTTTGTTTACCTTGAACTTATTCTAGGGACACGAGAAAGAGGCGCTCCAGTTGATGGCGACCTACCTGCCTAAAGACACCTCCCCTGGCTCTGCGTACCAGGAGGGAGGAGGCCTGTACGCTCTGGGTCTGATCCACGCCAACCACGGCGGGGATATCATCGACTACCTGTTGAGCCAGCTGAAGAACGCCAGCAACGACGTAAGCTCACTGGCCCGTTTGGCTTAGGATCGTAATGTTTTGAAGAAAAGTCGGTTACTAACGTGATCGGACAACCCTCATGAATACAATGTTGGCGTTGCATAAATATTGATGCATTCTGTATCCTTATGAACTTGGGATTTCTGAACGGGAGGACTTCTTTCCGTCTCTATTAGTGTAGAGCCGTATTATGAATGAGTCCCGTTGTTTAATATTTGTTTCCAACTACTCAGACTTTATTACACTTTGTTCACGGCCGTGTTTGTTTGTATCTGGCAGATTGTGCGTCACGGGGGTGCTCTGGGCCTGGGCCTGGCGGCCCTCGGCACAGCCAGACAGGATGTTTATGATCTGCTCAAGTCCAACCTGTACCAGGACGACGCCGTCACTGGTAAATACAAAAGACGAGATCGAATCCAATATCTTGAGGGATAATCTAACCCCAGTTTAAGTTGGGTAAAGAGGATATTCATAATAAAGTTAATAGTTTAAAAAATATATTTAAATTTAAAATATATTTCGATTTCTGCGCTATATTAACTATCCCATGACACGGTTCGCACGATAAGGTCATTAATGGCCTGGTTTGGGCCCTCCCATCCCCTCCCATCCTCTGAGCTCCCTGCAATCCCTTATCCCTCCACCAGGTGAGGCTGCAGGCCTCGCGCTGGGCCTGGTCATGCTGGGCTCCAAGTCGGCCCAGGCCATCGAGGACATGGTGGGCTACGCCCAGGAGACCCAGCACGAGAAGATCCTGCGCGGCCTGGCCGTCGGCATCGCCATGGTGATGTACGGCCGCATGGAGGAGGCGGACGCCCTCATTGAAAGCCTCTGCAGAGACAAGGTGGGTCACGGGAGGAAAAATGTGGTGTTGGTGGACAGGTCTGGACGAACAGGAAGCTGGCATCGATCCTCTTTATTGTGGCACTTGTACAGTTTATATTGCAACACACGTAACATAGGGCCATGTCATAGTTTGGCACACAAACCAGTTCATGTACAGCCAGAACATCCCTACACTATGTAGGGATGATCCTTGTGCCTGATTTCCCGACCCATTAACGGGATGTGTGGCGAACGACTAGTCAGATTAAAAAGTTTGCACCTTACGATCTAAACTGCTCAAACTTTGTTCAGGAAGTTAAGACCCATGGAAATATCATCCAGTAGATCCGGGTTTCCATTTACTGTAAAAGCGACCGAATTGATTGACATTCCCACAAAGTATGCGCGTGTGTTTGCTGGTGTTAAGACCCAGGGCCTCAAGTGTCTGCTCTGCCTCACTGTCTCCTCTAGGACCCCATTCTGAGGCGCTCCGGTATGTACACAGTGGGCATGGCTTACTGCGGCTCTGGAAACAACAAGGCCATCAGACGCCTGCTCCATGTCGCTGTGAGTACTTCCCGCTTAGCCCTGCTGTTTATAGCTGGCTCCTTTAAGCCGATGATCACGGCCGTGATGATGATGATGATGATGATGGTTTATGGTAATGGCGACAAAAAGCCGGTGCTTTGATTCGTCCCGAATGGGGACAAGTCTGTCGGTAAATATGGCGGCTAACGTTTCTAGAACGGTTGATAACTTGGGCCTTCGTAGGAAGAATTTTTCCTCTCATTACCTCCTGGATATGTAAAGGTATCATTTTCTGGCCAACTTTCACTGAATTGAGTGTGTGGAGATGTTAATCTAGATCATAAAAGCAGCCCCCCCTCCTGAAACAAAATAGTAGTTGGTATTAAGTCACTAGATAGACCCTTGTCCTACATTCAACTCACTTTAATTTCAACTGCTACGTTCCACTGAGTTGTATGTTTCTACCCATGTTAAATTTCTGAGAGCCCTCCTTGTATTAATGAATGTGATGAAATTTGTGTCCTGCAGGCAGTAGTCAAGTATATTGGGGCAACTGGCTAGTTTTTACACATGGACTCCCTGTTCTGATTAGAAAGAGGCTGAAGTTTCATCCTCCCTAAATCCTTTTTCTCTTTTTGTCACAAAGGTGAGTGACGTGAACGACGACGTGAGGAGGGCAGCCGTTGAGTCCATCGGTTTCATCATGTTCAGGTAAGAACTGAGCTTGTACTACTTCAGCCTGCTGTCACAACTCGTGGTCAACAAAACGTCTGGACTATCCTGTGATCATTCATTAGTTCGCTCTTGAAGGTGAATGCTCTGAGACTGCATTCCCCCCCATAGCACACATTTGACTCTCATGCCCCTTCCAAATGCATCTGGAGAGGTTTGAAGTGGGTATCAGTGGAGGCCAATGCAGGTTCTAGTGAGAGCCCTTTCCAGCTTTGACTTTGCTTCTAGGTAATTTATTTAATTTCTCTTGAACTTGCTTGGTTAAGCATGTTCGTGGCAGCCTGACATCAAGATAAAAGCGTTGACTTTCATGTCTCAGAATTTGAATCTTTACTACAGTATGCTCTTAAACGTAAAGCACCGACCTACACCAGACCTATAACGTCAGACTCTTGACTTATTGTTTCATTTTGTTGCAGTAGATCAGAATCAGTTGATCCCTTGAGGAATTCGGGGGAAATCCGTAAGATCTGTCTGCCTTGCATTGCAATGCCAAATACACATCTTTTGTGAAATATTTGTTAAAATGTCAAATGCACTTTCTGAGTCGTATATTTGGCTTTTACCTCCAAAAGGGAGCTGAATGTTTTGTTTGGGTGAAACCAAACAGCATTTTTTGTCTTGTTTGTTTTGTAGTTATGCTGGACAACTATTCCTGGAATAGTTGTCAAAGGAGACTAGGTTCCGAAAGGAATCCAACTTCTCCTCCACATTCCCCCCTTCCTGGTAGTCAGATTTTTACTTTAGTAATATTAAAATGTACTGCAAGATGTGGCTTTATGCTTGAACCTTTTTTTTCAAATTTGTAGAACAAAAATGGAGAGAATTTATCTTTGGGATAAAATGCCAAGCATAGTAGGTTTCAATTGATGCTACCTTTTAGATTTAAAGGATAGTATAGTGTTAAATATTCTGTTGCTCTTACAAAATAAG
Source organism: Gadus macrocephalus (assembly GCF_031168955.1). Lineage (NCBI taxonomy): Eukaryota > Metazoa > Chordata > Actinopteri > Gadiformes > Gadidae > Gadus > Gadus macrocephalus. The sequence goes on from NC_082393.1 coordinate 4,162,567, forward strand.
TAGCCGACAGCATGAGAGTATCTTTAATCCCCTCCAGTCACTCTGATGGGGTGTTTCAGGGCATGATATGCCCGGTTGTTATTTCCGTCGCACCTGTTTCTGTTCTCCCTCTTTATCTCAGCGAATCACTCAGAACGTGACATTCATTTACCCATCGGGCAGCCAAACAGCGTTAAACAGAACGCCTGGCTGAGTTGAAGCACATCAGGGCTGTCCATTTTAAGCCCAAAAAAGGCCATGGGATATTCCCTATGATCAATTGGCTACAAGATAAACCTTGTGTAATCCTTCCTGTGTTTAGAAATGTCCCACAACCACTACAATTCAGCTGCGCGCAGTTCCTCCCAGTCACCTAGTCCCATGCCCGTACCTCTCAAGCCACTCTGAAAGACAGCTGTCTTTTTCTCCCATGTTTAATGTACTATCTCTTTGTCATTGGATTTAGACGATAATGGCAAGGAACTATCTGGTAGACTTCCAAGTGTTGCCTATACTTTGGTTTTTATCAATTTATATGGCATGTGATCAGCACATTGTATTAAAAACTAAATGAGTTGTGTTGAAGGCCAAAACACTTTTTTTTGGTTAGAATGCGTTTGCTAATGCAGCTTTGGCACATCTCGCTACGACCAGTTTATCCTCCGTCAGTCGTTTGGAAATATAAACTTGTATTACAGTACGGACTGGAATGTTTACATGACTGCATTTTGTTATGTATTAGTACGTTTGCACTCTGAGTAATACAGATGTCATATTAGTTCAGCTAGGAGTATGATACACAATTCCACATTTCCAATTTATTGAACATAGAAGCTTTCCGATTTACCTTGCTTGCATTATTTTGTACATTGCCATTGTGAAGTATTTTAATACAAACTGGACATTTTGCCATTAATAGTGCAATGCATTAATGCAACCTCACAAGTGGTAAGAAACGGCAAAGATGTTTTGCCAGGAATAGTAATTTGGATAAGCGGAAGAAGATGCATGCAAGCGCTCTAGAGTTTAACGCTTATTCACAGCCTTCATAAAGACAATGCACTATGAAGTTTTATTGTTCAGATGTTCTTTTTGTTTCTCTTGCGCAAATAATCGATTCCACTCAAAGTAAAGTGTTTGTTATAATTTGTTATTGCGTACAATAATCAACATGCAAGGCTAGCACTCTCCAGAGCCGCAAAGAGATAGAATTAGCGTTGCAGCATGACGAGTAGCTAACTATGCAGCTTGTCGTTGCCTCTCGCTAAGCACGGATTAAAACTGAGCCTGCCATTTTAACTTGTCCAGAAATACTTGGATGTGCAATAGGAAATTAATTTATAGATGTAGGGCAACTTTCAACACCTCAAAGTACTGGAGGTGTCCTTATTATGAACCGGGCAAATCTCCTCTATACATAGCTAACGTGCTCCCCCTGCTTTAGGTCCTCGTTTTCAGTCAGGAACAGTGTGTCTAACACAACACTGCTGGGGGACTGTATCGGTACTTGCCGGCACCGCAGCGGGCTCTGATAGCTCACTGCCCCGATGCCGTTCTTCATTCCTCGCTTCACAAACAGCTTTGAATTCTCCGCCATGGAGGAGTGGAAGGAGATCTTTGTCAGCCCCCGTCCTCGGTGTTGCACCCTGGGGTGCCTCCCCGGCCCATTGCTAGTCCAGACACTGTAGTTACAGGTGATGTAGCGGGTAAAGGCCTGTCTGAAAGTCTTGTTGAACAGGGTGTAGACTAAGGGGTTGATGCCCGAGGATACGTAGCCCACCCATACGAAGATCTCCATCAGCCGGGCGATCACGTTGACGTCGCAGTCGGGGCAGAGCACGGAGGTGATGTTGGTGATGAAGAACGGGCACCACATGACCACAAACAGGAGGAACACGATGCCCAGCACCTTCGAGGCGCGCTGCTCGTTGCTCAAGTTCTGCATGGATTTCTTTCCTATGCTCGACATCCTGCGAAACGGGACGTCGTCCCTCGAAAGGCGGTTCGTCGTGAGTGAGAGCGGTTTCCCAGACGCCCGCATCAATGGGCCTTCCGGCGATGTCTGTGTCCCGGCAGGGGAAGTGCCCTCAGCCTGTTCCCTTTGGGAAACCGTGGTGACAGTCTGGCGCGTAAAACGCTGGGTCACCCTCGACCTGAGCAAGTAAACCTTTTTGCGTAGAGCTTGGATGGTGAGCAGGTAGATCACCATCATGATCATTAGCGGGATGAAGAAGGCCACCAAGGAGCCGAACATGATGAACTCCCGGAAGCTGTCGGTCTTCAGCAGGCAGGTGTGGTTGCTGTTGAAGGTGACGTTGTTGGGAAGATGGTAGTTCTGCAGTCCCTTAATGGGAATGGGAATGGCTATACCTGTAATTGGGAAAAAAAACAGGAATGTTAAGTTTTTAAAGTTGAAGAAAACTCATAATCAAAGTGCTTTTTTGGCATTTACTATACTTTTGTTATGACTGGTGATGTTCAGTTTCAAAGGCAACCCTTGCTTAATGCAAGGGTTTTGATCTTGCGAGCAGATAACAGGATTGTATAGTCTGCTCAAGGGCTTCACCGTAATGTTTAAGCTTTGTTCTTTCTCCCACTTGTCTGGTTTTCCTCAAACACTGCAATTTAAATCTAGACCAGGTGGAGGCCCAAGACTTTGCTGTTATGAAAGCTCTTGAATTATGCCAAGATTTAGCACCAGAGTCTGAAAAGGGTGACCTGGCCTGTTGAACCTAGACGAGGCATTATTGGCCTCCATTTTACTAGATCTTCTTATTTTTATTGATCGGTAATTCTTAAAAGTTGACATAAGATCAGCCGGAATTTACGCTACTTTATATAGACGTCCAATGCCATCAGTAACGGACTGGAACATCCTGTCACCCAGTAACCTCATTTCTTTTATCTGTGCAAGCTCTTGGCTTCCAAGTCCTGGCACGTTGGATAAACAGTTGTAAAAGCGCAAGACAACCTTTTTGTTTAAATAAACATTCAGTAATTATAGTGTTTATAATGTATGTGATGTAGGTCTAGTCCACAATGTTCTTGACTAGCTCTCAGAACAGTTGCCTATTCAGATATTTAAGTTGTGTTCAAAGCACACTTATTTGCTGCTACTTTCTCCAACCGTGTGTGTGTGTGTGTGTGTGTGTGTGTGTGTGTGTGTGTGTGTGTGTGTGTGTGTGTGTGTGTGTGTGTGTGTGTGTGTGTGTGTGTGTGTGTGTGTGTGTGTGTGTGTGTGTGTGTGTGTGTGTGTCCCGAGGTGAGCGTGTTGAGGAAGGATGGCTAACCCATGTGCTACATCTTGTGAGTCACCTTGCACCCTGCCTAATGTCATTATAATAACGCCACCCCTCTGTCTCCAACATCACGATAGTTTACGTAGGATCGGCTTTTATTGCATCCGGCTTGTACGGTCCACCCCCTGCATCAAACCACCTTGGCCGTGACGTAAACTGTCCCCGAACACACCATATCAAACACGCCTTCAATAACTTCAGGACCCTGTAAGCCAGCAGAGGAAGCGGTTGAACAAAACATCTGTCGTAGCATACTCACCAATTGATATCAGCCACACCAGTGCGATCTTCATCATGGCCTTAGTCCTTGATTTGTACTGGCTGTGTTGAATGGGTTTCTTAATGGCGATGTATCGATCGAGGGAGATTGCACACAGGTGCATGATGGAGGCAGTGGAGAAAAGGACATCCAGGAAGAGCCAGATGGGGCAGAGGAATTCCGGAAGGGGCCACCCGGAATCTGAGAACAGACGAAAAAGGGACATTGTTTCACAAAGGCATGATAACGATCCTACCATTAGAGGGAAACTGGTTAAATATTCTTCCTGATCCTTAATGATATCCTGTGATGGAACATCCATTAGCATTACGGTTCTGTCCTCAGAATACCCTATGTCCATTCCAAATACATTTTCTTCTTCTGCATACCATCGGTTATGGGAGTTGTGCCACAATGGCCAGGGATCAGAAGTAGCTCTCATGTAAAGATGTGTTTGTTTATCTCGGTTGGGAATGACTGTACTGGAAAAAAGGGTTCTCTGATGACTGTTTATGGAGCTAAAAGCTTTTTATGTAGATGTGCTAAAGACCGTGTTGTACAAGGCTGTTTATTTATGGTCCCCAACGCAAATTTGGCAAGTAATTGCCTTGGCTCACGTCCAACCTCCCATTAACATGGTTAAAAGCTTCTGTTGTTAAAAAGTGTTTTTTATGTTATGTCGTTCCTTTTTGTTCTCTTCAAACACAGTAGTTAATAGTCAAATGCTTAAGAGACTGCATGACCTGTGTTTTACTGCAAACTTTATCACAAGATACCAGCCTATGGGCTACCGGTTATGTATTTTATAAGCGTTTTAGTTTAGATGCATTAGTTTAGTATTTTCGATTTGTATTTACGATAATGTCTCCATCTATAGTAAAAGTAACTGTACAGAAGCAACTGCGTTGCAGCTTCTGAAAATGTGTGTGTGTATTCAGCACATATTTTATGCCTAAATTGTTGAAGTAGAGCCATCATTGCTTTTGTGACACTTATCTTCTCACATCAAACTCAAGTTAATATGATTGATGAAAGCCGTTTTGCAAACATTGTGACAGGAGAGCCATTTTGAAAGTTCTGCTCTTTCGATTAGTAGCTTCACTGTGATAAGGTTTTTATTACTTTCATTTTTCTAGGGTTGTAACTCGGCACAAGTCTTACAGCTGTGCACCGAGTCTAATGCATCAAAGTGAAATACTTCTCTTGATCTTCAACATAAACACTGTGCTAGGTGGTGCTTTACTATTCTGACACTTCAGTAAGCAAATCCCTACTCAAGCCTCTAAAAAAACCCTCAAGGGTGGTTCCTTATTAGCCAGCCATTTTAGTGTTGAATTTTTGTTATACTCTGCTGCCAGTGGTCACAGCTTACCTGTAAACAGTATGTCTATTTCATTTTTCAAGGTGTTGTCTCTGAGCAAAGCCATGATTTCATCTGCCTAGCAGATGTGGAAATGTGTTCTTTTTCTTTTTTCTTTTCGTTGACTATAGTCCTTTCACTCTGTATTTTGAGATTTTTAAACAGAAACTGAGCCAAAAACTCATTTTCAATAAGGTATTCATGTGTTGCAGTGCTTTTTATTTTATTTTGTTGTTCCTCTTGGGGGTATTATTTGGATATTATAATACGTAGAACAGAAATAAAACCATAGTTTGTTGCTTCTAAATTCAGGTGTAGGAAAATGTTAATTGGATCACTGGGTTATAACACTAGGCCTCAAAGGAATATTCTACAGTGAGCTCTTAAAACAGTAGAAAGCATTAAACATTGTTTATGTCCTTGTGACACCTTAAGTTACCATGTTGCTTTGCACACACTAAGGCAAAGGGAAGGGTAACTTAATATTTCAGGGTTAACAGTATGATGTATTTTTTTTATATAGAAATGTTTTAAACTTGCTAGACATACCAATATATTTGCACAGATGTTTGTCTGTTTTTTACCTTACTTCATAATTAGGTAAAGATATTATCCTGGTCAAAATGATGAGCTGGCATATGGCGTTGCCTGTAGTCTTGATGGCAATTAGTTCGAGCTCGGCATGCACTGCTGAGATGGGGCTTTTTTCATCATATCCTCATTCTTTACCTTTTTTTTTTTTTTAAACGGGCTTAGACGTTTTGGAAATGTTACCTATTACCTATTACAAGCAGAAAATGATTGAAGTTAGAAAGACATGCCTCTTTTAGGGAAAAGTTGGATGTCTTAATTTCTACTTTCACATTTTGTTGGGTGTGATCAAGCCCAGCATCTCCAAATCCTTTTCCTTCCAGAAGTCACTTGGAAGGCAGAAGGAAGATAGTGGATTAGAGTGTGTATGTGAGCCAGCGGTGGGTTGAATAGTGCCACAACTACACCAGAACCGCCGCAGGAAGTAGGGTGTTTATGATCCACTATCGCTTGTTATTTCTCATCAGGCGTAATATGTTTATTGAGGACGGAGCTTGTTACCAGTGCTGCTGACATCCTATTTCAAACCTCCCCACAACCCTGATGAATCACCAAGACTTTTCTCAATTGTTGATCCACCCATCAGGCTGAACACAAAAGGGAATCCTTGTTATGACTCCATGATTTGAGGCGCCATTATAAATCTGTGTTGTTGACTCCTATGCAGATGTGGATGCTGTGTATCCTTGTAGCTAAAACACCAGGAATTTAAAGAACTTTGAAATATTTGTAAGCTTTTTTTTAGCTCTATTTAGCTACATTTCTATCTAGCCAAGATATTTGGTACTTCTCTAAATCCATGGTGTTTAAGGGGCTGACTTGCACTAACATTTAGGGCTTTTAGCAGACGCCAAGAATAGGAAAAGGTCAATCATACAAAATGCCAGTTAAGAAACTTGCTCAGGGCAGCTTGTATTTATTAGAATAATCAGGATATCGGTCGGACATTATCCATTCTTCAGAGGACAACTAGCTTCCCCGTGTCAACAAGAACCCAGTTTGTACCGCGGTCGTTTCCCTGGGATGCAGAGGGGCGCCGTCAGGGCGCCGTCAGTGGCACCCACTTCTACGTAGACTTACTGTAGAGAATAGTGATCAGGGCGATGGGCATCACCAGCAGTCCCACCAGCAGGTCCGCCACCGCCAGAGACATCAGGAAGTAGTTGGTGGCGTTCTGCAGCTTCTTCTCTAGCGACACGGCGAGGATGACCAGGATGTTGCCACCGATGGTGGGCACGATGACCATGAGGATGAGCAGCGCGGCCCACTGGAGTCGGACCCCCGGGCCCTCGCCGGGCTCCGTGGCGTTCTGCTCCAGGGAAGCCGCCGCCGGCCGGGACATGGTGCGGCTACGGCGGTGGGGACTGGCCTCGGCGCTGGTCGGGGCTCTGCTCTGGCTGGCCCCGGAGGCTCGGTCAGCATGGTTCGTTCGGCCCCCACGTGCCGAGTCCCGCGGCAGGGTGGGACGGGTCACTGCCAGGCGTCGGGAGAAGAGCCGTCGGCCAGTGCCCAGTGTGGAAAAACCGGTACGGCCTCGCAACGAGGTTAAGATCCGAGCGCTCCGAGCGAACCAAATCCAAGGATAAACGATAGATTCACCGCGGGTACGTCCAAAAAGCTTCTCATTCCAGGGCTGTCGGTACTGCTCATCCCCTCGCGACGCCTTCTACGAACTCTGTTAAAGAAACAATAACTGCAGTGTTATCCTATTTTTGCGTTTTATCTGAGCCTAATTACCAGTGACACTTATGGTAACAAATGGGAAGGGTCGTTCCTGTACGCTCGTTATTCCTTCCTGACCCACCATGGCTCGGTCATTACACAAGGAAGTGGCAATCGGTTTTAACTTTATCCCGCATTACGGGTTAAGGGTTATTATGCAAACATTAACTTTGATTAACATTTACTTTAAAAAACTGAAGTGCTTTCAGGCTTCAGGATGTGTGACACCATAACAAAAAATGGCTGGAAAGAATGATGTGCGTTGATTGATAAAAAATCCAAACGAAAGGATGAAAGTCTTCTACAGGCAATCAGGAATTCCCATCTCCTTGTTTATCCAAGAAGGTATTGGTGGAACAATTAATTTATCATCTTTGAAATGTCATGCTTTGTAAAAAGGAACAATCCTTACCTGTTCTTTAAGAATCTCAGTTTTATTTCTGTTGTACGACACAAAAAACCTGTCAAGAAATTTCGGTACCTCCCAAATTATTTTGACCTGGCTCACCAGGTATTTTGGTCTCGCCTCGCTACCACCTTTTCAGTTCACAATTTTACATTCAAACGATTCCCAAAGTGGTATGACTTAATTTTACGCTCTCCCCGGCAGCAGTCAGTGCTCTCCCACTCTGAGGCTTTCCATGAGGGGGAAGTTCCTTTTTGTTCCACCGCGATGGAAGAATCCAAAGTCCTGAGTCTCATCACCTACAACATCCACAGCGTTTGACCATTCCGACGTTTCCCAGTTTCTCTCTCTATCGCCCTAGTCCCCTCTCGCTTTCTATCTCTGCTTACCGCCTTTTAGTAGGAGTCTGATCAGCTTGTGCGCTTCCATCTCACTGGCTCAAACACCCTCCCTCTCTTCCTCTCTCTCTCTCTCTCTCTCTCTCTCTCTCTCTCTCTCTCTCTCTCTCTCTCTCTCTCTCTCTCTCTCTCTCTCTCTCTCTCTCTCTCTCTCTCTCTCTCTCTCTCTCTCTCTCTCTCTCTCTCTCTCTCTCTCTCTCTCTCTCTCTCTCTCTCTCTCTCTCTCTCTCTCTCTCTCTCTCTCTCTCTCTCTCTCTCTCTCTCTCTCTCTCTCTCTCTCTCCCTCCCCCCCCCCCCATAGTGTTGTCCATGTGTTAGGCTTAGCAGAAAACAGATGAATGTCTTTGTGCTGGCCCAATGCCAGCGGTTCTGGGAGGTAATTTCCTTCAACACAGCCGCCCTTCTGTTTATATTTGTCACTTTCTGTACTCTCGTCCACTGGAGTAAATTGCGCGTGTGCTTAGTTTCTCGTGTGTGCGACGGTGGGGACTAGGATTCATGGGGTGCAAACTCAGCAATTTATATATGTTTACATGTCATCTTATATCGCCTACCTAGATCCTAAAGCTGTGCAAGGCATTGCTGTGTATTTGATCATTGGTACTACTGCGGTGGTGTTTGAAACATGAGCCTGCTTTCACAGTCCAGGCCTCTACAGCAGTCATAATTGTTGTGTTCTTTCCACTGTGCGACTGCAATGCCGCTTCTAAAGTTGACACATGTCAAAGCAGAGTAGCATATTTTCTGTAGTCTACTTTATTTGTACATTTATTTTCCTAACGGCAAAGCAAACCAACTCTACTCAAATATTGTAGCCTTTCCCTGTCTTGGACAAGTGTGGCACACAAACTTGGTATTACCAGGACACGTCTGTCTTGAACTCAATTCCAGGTGAAACTACCCACATAAAGGAAAGTGACGTTTTTTCCACTTCCTTTTCCCCCCTGGCCGTGAATTGGTCTTGCCTTTCAAACGACTTGCCTGCCTACTGAGGGATGGTATGGCTCTAATGTGAGTCTGCTGCTGTTGGGCACTACGGCGATTGAGCTGAGTTGAATAGATTTTTGCAATTTTAAATGCAGGGCCATGCATGTTTTCCTTCTTTCCACTTTACAGATATGGACACTTTTTGACAGTTTTTCTTTGCAGTAAAAGTTTGCACTTTCTTTTTGTTTTCTAGGCTAAGCAATTTACCATTGAATGACATTTATTCTGAATTTACATTTATTTGAAATTTATCACAATTCCATAGTGGCCCTTCTGGGTTGTTTTTCTTGGGACTTTTTGAATTTCTAGTCCCAGCTGTGTCTAGGGAGAAAAGTTTGAGAACTCGAGTTTTAATTTCTGAGATGCAAGGAATTGCAGAAGGAGCACTGAGCTGACACATGTTCTGACTTTGAACCTCTTAAATTAACCATTTGATTTGATATTGGACATTGATAAGATGGACATTGCTGACTGTGAATGGATAGTTGGCCATTTGTACATATCTTTTTTACACTTAGTGACAGCTCTCTTGCTTGTAACATTAGCCATTTCAGGGGTTGGACTGTTGATAATGTCATTCTGTCTCTGGTTCTTGTTGGTAGATTTAATTTCATTTTAATGGCGTGATAACAAATGATGCCCGGCAATCTCTTTGCTCGTGTCCTGCTCCTCTTCATTGTCCATTAAGGCGTCTATGTAATGAACAGGAAACAGGATAATTAAATCTGATCTTCGGGTGCCAAAATGTATAATTTGTTTAGATTTGTCCACTTCCTGTTATGTGTTCATTGGCTAGCAGGTCAGTGACCTGTCTAATTTATTAATAGCAATGGATATCAATCTCTGGGAGCAGCTAGTGCATTATGATTGTTTCTTGGCTCCCTTACTAGTTTATTTAAATAACTTTGGTTTAGGAATTATGTATTGAATTTCATGATGCAAGCTTTTTACTGCTGCCTTCACCTTTTTTGAAAAATAAGTATTTAGGTTTTATAGTGCATCCACTGATTCGGATCGCTAGGTGGTCTAAAAGGTAATGGCCCTTCACTTAACTTTATTTATTTTACTTTATTTAAGTAACCTAACTTGAGTTCCTAACCTAACTTGGCTCCCCTCCAAGATTTTTTTGGTGTTTTCTCCCAAGAAATGTCTTTTTATAGGTCCCTAGGTCGACGCTTTGTTGTTCTCATCAGTGCTCTTAAATAATTAGAAACTGAGAACCGTAGAACCAAACTGATGGCTGCCACATGGTGCAAGGCCAAACTGTCCTGCTCTACATGCGTATGCCTGTTCTGTGGACATTGATATCTTTCCCAGGATGGGCGTGTGGGCTTTACCTGACTAGAATAGCACCTTGTTACCTTCCTGATGTAATTGGGAGATTATCTATATATCCCTGATTGATTGCCATTTGTGAAATTAAGTCCCCTTCCAGTAGAGGGGCTTAGTCTAAACAAGGCAGTAGTAGTGATGCCTGGCAACATGACCACGCACCAACTCAAAACACTGAATCACACACCTCAGGTGGATTAGTTAGTTAATTACTTTCAACCTTCCGGACTTTATTGAGACTAAATTGGCATTAGGACAATCCCCATGAGCTAGTATCCGTTTAAGTCCGGTCAATGAATGCCAATGAAGGTGTTTGAACTACCTTCATTGTCCTGCTTCTGTTTATGTTGTGGCAGTTTAGGAAACATCATTGGATATTAAATGGAGGCAGATTAATGGTGATTTAATTTGATGCTATTTATTGAGATGCAATTTGTACATGGTTGTTGGATATCGCATTGTACCACATTTTTATTATATTAGTCTTTTATTTGAATTTGAGACAGGGAAATGTTATTCAGTCAACAACTTGTAGTTTGCATGTGGTTGATTATTTCACAAATAAGTAAGCCTTTACTGTGTTGAGATGTGGGACTAGCTTAGCCAGTGAATTTATCAGCCGTGTGTGGTCTTTCCTCCATATCAATGGGCTTGTATTTTCAGAGGGGGACCTTTAGCCCTCTGCAGCAGAGCATCCCCCTTCTCGTAGAGGAGGTACTACTTTGACGTTTTTGTGAGCTTTGAACAGATCTGTGGAGAGAGATTTGTAACATTGAATCTGCAAGTTGAAAACCTTCTTATTGTGCAATTGGTTTATCACCTTCCAGGTCCTGTTGGACTACTTCAGATAACATTTCAATGCAATGACAATAAAGCTTGTATTCGATAATTGACGTTAACCCTATCCCAGAAATCTGAAAGCTTGAAGAGCAATAACCGGGAAAATGAGTAATGATGAATAATCTCCCCAAATTGCCCATCTGTTTGGCTGTGGCTTGGTTGTTTTTGGTTCTGAACTGCACAGAAAATGAATCATTAACGGTGCATAAAGCACTGAACTTCTTATTATGCCTAACTTGATTTTACAGTAATGACATTTGCTGGAGGCCCATTTATTGTAAATTGACGTCAAGTTTGTTGATTAAAGAACCTAGTACTTTTGCATTGAAACCTGACGTTGATACAGTTGAGGAATCGGTGCATTGGAAAGAAAATATGCCTATATGAAAAACGGAGCTTTTTTAACCGTGAAGAATCAAGCCTGAATCATCAATTTGGATTCAGCCTCACTTGGAGCATGACCCATGTAGCCATGTTCATACCATCAGAAAAAAAAGCTTTCCGTCAAGAATATATCTTGATAAGACACTCGCACTTTCCGTCAATAGGCAATGAAATAAGGATTTATTCAAGTGGTGAAAAAAAGGATTAATGGAATTGTATTATATGCCATGCAATTAATTGGATGACTTGTAATAGCATATAATTCTATCCTATTAAAGTGCAAGCCAAATATTTCACAATTATTTTTTTCATTTTTGTCTTCACCTATTTCATGAAGGTGTCGGCATGGAAGAAAACCAAGTAAAAGCTGTTGATCAACTCCTACTCTAGCTTATCACTACATCTCTATAGTGTCTCTCCTTCATTCCTACTATTGCTCTCATTGTTTCGTCATCTTTACTTTCAAAATGTCCTTTGATTTTCAAATCTGCAAGTCGGATGTTAACAGATTTACCATATAACGTTGCTTACTTCTTACTGTAAAGATTCTACATGCAGTTCAAAAGCAACAGCGAAGACGTGTCCCCATCATATTCTGATGTCCTCTGCCTTTGTCTGATGGCTCACACAGCTCCATCAGGTCATTAGATATGACGTAGCGTTGGTGGATGTTATTGATGTGTCTGCACTGTCATTTCATTAACCGGCTGCTGATCTGTCTGTCGGTGCTGTCGCAGACAGTAATCACGTTTGTCCACATTACCAATTAAGACCACATACCATTTATAAAAAAAAAAATAAAAAAAAGATGCATTTCTGCATCTAAAGATTTTTTCTAGATTTATATTTGAGAAATCTGGGCGTTGGTTTCATCAAGGTTGATTCTGAAAAATGTTCTCAACATTGCAGACATTACAAAATAATAACTATATCTGAGGAAGGTAGATCTTTTTATGGTTAATAGCTTTACAATGGTGTGGCAGTTTAGTCAATGGCAGGCCTCGATGTTTCTATATTATTGGGACTAATGACTTCATTCATCACGCCCCTAGATTGGCTGGTGGTGACACGGCCTATTTTAGGAAAGCTTCCGTAGCAAAAATGTCATGCTCGAGATCAAATACAAAGCGTTTATCGATCATGATGCTTAAGGTTTTTAAGGAGTTTTAACTTGTCCATCTATTTTGATCAGGTTGAATGACTGAATGATTCCTGGCCTCCCCCTGAATATGTTGTCCCTCTCTCTGTTGTTCCCCATGGACCCGTGGCTGTTCAGGACTCCGGAGCAGTGCCCCAGTGTGGTTTCTCTGCTGTCCGAAAGCTACAACCCCCACGTACGATGCGGTGCCGCCATGGCTCTGGGCATCTGCTGTGCCGGGACGGGCAACAAGGTAATAAAAACTATTTCCTACAAGGCATCCAACCACCAACTCGACCACCAACCCTTTTTTAACATGTAGACCAATACCGGTTCCCAGTTTCAGTCTTCCCAGTTGTTATTCTGGCCTGAGACCTGTGCTCAGTCAGCCATAACCTGGTCAGAAAAATCATAATTCCTCCTCAATGGGATTATATGTTTTAAAAAAAAAAATCATTGTTCCCATTTATTCAGCTGCTTTCAACTTTTGAATTGGCATTCGCAAACTGAAGGTTGGGGTTATTTTCAAAATAAAATGCCCTGGTTCCTTTCAAGGAAGCGTGTTCGAAAAACCATTGGTTTGTCCAATATCATCTTCACTCTCTTTCTTGAAAGGAACCAGGGCATTTTATTTTGAAAATCCTATTCATCCCACAGACACACCCCCGATGCAGACTTATGTCCCATGTGGCTCAGAGGGGGTCTCTCCTGAAAGGATCAACAGTAGTGCCTTCATCATAGCATCTGCAGGTGTTGCAAGGTTCTGTTCTTCCTGTCGACATTCACGGTGTCTTCAGAATAAATGTAGTATGGCATCGCTCGTTTAGAACCGAGGGGCTTACGGATTATGCTTAAGTGTACGGCTATACTTCAAAGTAAGTGAGCACTGTGTTGAAAGGATTGTCATCGCTCGAGCTCACTAATATCATTTGATTCGTACGATTTCGTTTTTATTAGCCTCGTGGAACTAGCCTGATATCCATGTATCAGTTTTGCTATGAATATCAGTCTGGCCTTGGCTGGGCATTCTTTAATTTTCAATTATGGACTTCGCTCTTGCAGTCTTTTCTCTTGCTGAATCTGGTTGAAAGTAAAGCAAAATCATCTTATCTGAAAAGGGCATGATTCTATTCAACTTTGAACATTGTTGTTCAATCTATTTTTGGCTAAGAACTGCGCCGTAGTTCCTAAACCTTCCATGGGGACAGCCATTATTTTTTAATCCGGCAGATTGTGACGCTTCTTACACTTCAATAATTGAAAATTCCTCCCCTGAGCAATGATTGGTCCTATAGTCCTTCCATTTTTGGGCATGGTTTTCAACACGATCGAGTCCATCCCGATCTCCAGAGACAAACAGAATGTGACTTTGGAAGATCGGAATGGTCTCACGATGCTAGTCATTTATTCGGAACTGGCTGGAAATAGTCAACCATTTAAGATCAAACTTCATTCAAAATGAGTTGGAGACATTCAAACCCATGTCTGTTGACGGATACAAACTGTTTTCAAGACTTGGTCCCCTTCAACTTACCCAGCCGTGGTCTAGTGAAAAACAAACAAAAGACAACGAGGTCAACAAACGACGTGGGCGTCCCCCTTTTAAAGTGGTTTCGGCCCAAACCATGCCTCTGCTCGGTTCATCAAAGAGGACTCTGGTGCATCTCCGAGCCACCCCAGTTTTTGGGTTTCTCTTCCTCAGACACGGCATATTATCCCCCCCAGCCTACACCCCATGCACCCCCCTGGGAAGAGCGATGATGTTATGCTGCATAAAAGTGGGTCACCTGCTGGGGAGATTGCCTACCCCGCTCATCCGTTATGCACCTGTCATACTTTAACAAAGACTCGTGATTTAGGCTCCTTCTGGTGCACAGGAAAACTGCGGACGTAGGCTCTTTTGGGGGGCACTTCTTGATTCGGTTAGCTGTATTCTTTGAAATTCATTTTTGTCTTGAGCGTTATTCAGTTGTGTTGGGTGGAATACTTTTTTGCAAATGGGGCATCATGGGAACCCTTTCAGGAGCAATTTATTATTCATTCAAGTTAACACCGGTTTAGTACATTATTATACCATATAAGGTATTCTATTATGAATCATGCTGGTAATGTTGGGATGCCTAACTGTACGTCCACACCAGGAGCGACCAAAGCGTCAAAGACGCTTTGGTCGCTCACAAAGTTTCGCTGCGAATTTTTCTGTTCGCTTTGGTCGCTCAAGTCGCTCATGACGTACAATTCAATTATGCAGACGCATTTAAAGGAGCCGTATGCGTTTAGTAGGCCCTACAGACAGCCATATCAAATAGTGAACTCTCCCATACACCTTGGCCATAAAGTGCTTCGACAACAAGTAGGACAGTGATTCCCCCCAATATAAAAAAAAATCCTAAAATGTAGGCTAATTACAACCGAGAACAAAAAACCCTGCGTGCTGTAGTAGTTGAAATATGTTTCACTGATCTGGATCTGCAAATCATGATCTGCGCTCATTCGTCGCATTCAAAACAAATAGACATTAGCGCACATGGCTAATTTGCATACGTGCACAGGACTGGTTGGCTCCGCAAGGCAAATAATGGAACATATCTATCTATCTAGGTCTTTCTGTCTATCTATCAACGCGTGTCTAGTTTTAATGTGATGTATTGTGTGTATGTCCAGTCAGACTTGTTCTGTGTGGTCTTGTAGGCTACTGTCCTGTGTGGGCCGAACCACCTAAATGGATTCCCGACGATTTGTGTAGTTTGGTATTAATAAAGACTTGACTAGGCTATCTATCTAGACTATTTAATTAACAATTATTCACCTCAGGCTCCGTGAATAGTGGGGAATAGAGGGATAAAAGACAAGAGATATATCCCTTGTCATTTATCCCTCGTCTTGTCGATTAGTTTGTTTATGTGACGATTTCAAAAACTTTTTTGGTTTTGTTTATGCTACACGCGATTGTTGGTTAGATTGGTGGCATGTAGAGCAAATTAAAATGAGTCCCGCTTAAATACGAACGTTCAGTGAGTGAATAAAGGTAGGTAGGAACCAAAGTGCCTGCCGATGTTCCCTGGGATCCACGCAAGCGAAGAGCGTCTACATTCCGATTGGCTGTCAGTGTTTGGCCGCTGAAGCGAATAATAGTCATTTGCATAAAGTTAAAAAGTTTTCAACTTCTTTTTGACGCTCTGGTCGCTCAACTTTGGTCGCTGGTAGCGTTGGTCGCTTTGGTCGCTTTGGTCGCTCTTGCCCATAGAAAGTGAATGACTTCCGGCGATTTGGTCGCTCAATTCGCTTCTGGTGTGGACGGACAGTAACAAATAAAAACCACCACTGCAAAAACGAATGGGCAGCTTCTCTCCCTTCAACTGAAGTCTTTAAAAACCCCTGAAGTCTTTAAAAACCGAAAGACTCATCCATACAGAGGCTAAACTGGTATACAGCAGGGTGCATCAACCTCGCCTGCTGATTGAGAGTGACATCAAACACCCTCAACTGAAATCCAGTCGGCCAATCAGGAACAGGATGTGGGGTAGCGGCGTTGATTTCGCGCTATGGCGCACCACCCCTGTACTCCATTGTCTCTGCCAGCCCCGGCCAGGGGCAACGGCGGAACATGGTTTATTTTTCCTTCTCGCTCGTCGTCCACATTTGTTTCCCCTACTCCTTTCCCTGGCAGAGCCACCACCACCACCCCCCCCCCCCCCCCCCCCCCCACACACACACACACACA
Organism: Gadus macrocephalus; assembly: GCF_031168955.1. Lineage (NCBI taxonomy): Eukaryota > Metazoa > Chordata > Actinopteri > Gadiformes > Gadidae > Gadus > Gadus macrocephalus. The sequence goes on from NC_082393.1 coordinate 4,178,986, forward strand.
CCCCAAAGCCCCAACCACTTTTGTGAGCCTTCTCATTATTTTCCTCCATAGTGAATCAGAAATAAAAGACTTCAAGAGGAGGTTGGGGGGAGGGGGAGGTATTAATGGGAGAAGGGTAAGGGAACCTTCGCCCGACTCTTGCTTCCCAGCCTCCATGGGAGGAAATTGAAGCCGGCTCGGCCTTGGATCGTCCTTCATTCCCATGCAGCAGACTAAACCAAAGTCGACGGTCTAAGTGTGGTACCATTCTTTAAAACCTCCGCGTTGTGATGACAGCCCGGAGACTGCTCATGACTCACACCTTTCTTTTTTCCTCCAGACCCTTTTGTCCAAGCTGGGATTCGGCGATACCATTTGCTTATTTTTCTATTTGATAGCCAGTCTCTGTGCATCGTCAGGCAGGGGTTTTCTTTCTTCTCCCTCCCTCAAACCAACATGGTTTCTGGTTGGGCACCTCCCGAGTTAAATAGAAGCTACTTCAGGTCAGCGTGGTTTACATGTTGGCCGTATACTCTTAACCTGCAAGACCAGATCTAAACAGTGGAGAAAGAACTCTACACAATCCTGTAAAGCCTGCAAGCTTAATCAAAACAATGGGGAAGTTTGATCTGATGCATTCAACAGTATATACTTTGTCTGCCCATTCCAATCATTTATCTTTCAGCATTCTCTAAAGACCCCCGTGTTATTTCTCTCTCTACAGGAGGCGATCAACCTTCTGGAGCCCATGACCAACGATCCGGTTAACTACGTCAGACAGGGAGCCCTGATCTCCTCGGCCCTCATCATGGTCCAGCAGTCGGAAGTCACCTGTCCCAAGGTAGGCAAAGTTTTCTATATTTATTCTGAAATGTGTTTTTTTTTTTTTACACTCTCGACCAATTTGAACCCAAACGAATTTGACGGCTCCACTTTCTCCGTCCATGATCTTTCCAATAGCGTCCAGTATTTATGCTCAGCGGTGAATGGTGTCTTTCAAGGGAAAACCGTGCTTACATAATCCTCGAAGGCATCCCATGCCAGGTTCAGTCGAACATCAAAAAGCGGGTGAATTTTAGCCGAGTAATCATCGGACGGGGGGGAACAAAAGGGGTACAGAAAGCCGAAGTGGCTGGCCGTCAGGACCCCGCGTCACGGCCGTCTAAGAAGTGCCAGGCGCGCTTTGAACGATTTCCTCCGCGCACGGCAACGGCCCTTCAAGCTAAGGGTGGTATGCAAGGTTTCGCAAGAGGTCTCTTTTTCCAGGGGGCTTGAACTTTAAGAGGTATTGCACCCAGAGCTCTGTTTATTCCAAAGACCTCGTCTGTGTAGTTTCTAGCTCGCTGACTTCACAGGCAGGCCTCTGCTCGCGTTCTCTGTGAATGAAAAAATAACAGGGTGCCCATCTAAACACATTTCTGTAGAATCCGCCTCCACCTTCGTTACCTCGATACCGCTGGGCTTTTTGGCTGCGTGTCAGTGGATACAATTCTATAAAACAATCGACCTCCATTGCTTATTTGAACGATTTCCCTCATGTCTACCCAAATACCTCTTTGCTGATTATCTATGGGGCACCATCTTTTACCTTTAAACGGGTGAATCCTTTTTTCAATCAAGAGATTTATCCCACCCTATTGCAGCAATTAAATGCGTTTTGAAGGAAGTACTACTTACTAATTCTACTTTTTAAAGGCTGAAAACTCGTATGAATGTGTTCAAATTCTTGTCTTAATCCATTCCTATCCTCCAACTGCATTCCTACTAGCCATTTTAGATCTATATTCATCGTGATGCAGTGAAAAAAATCAGGAAAGCCTCTGTTTCAGTCATTTCCCACAGGAGTTTTCCTGAAAGACTGCAGTAGACTCCACCGCAAACTCTCTGTCCTTGATACTACCAGAGAATAACTAATAAAGTGGCGAGATTGGAAGCTAGACCTGCAATTAGTTCCTCTATTTCCTTTATTAGAGTGGCGCTCAAGATGTATTTGTTTTAATCTCTGCTCTTGAGGTTAACGGAAAAGCAGTGTATCAGGCTTTCAGGTCAATGTGAGTTATTAGAGCCACATCACAGCTATTTACACATGGCTTCAGACCGTAGAGTAGACTCGGTTCTCATGTCATATGGATCTGGGCATTGGTTCTGAGACCTCAAGGCTCAGCGCTAGATTTATAATGTTTGGTTCTGACCCATTAGGGAAACTCAATATGCAGTCGTATTCCTTATCCGTTCAAATATTTTAATGGCCCAAAAGCCAGTTTAGCCTGAAGTGAATATGGGTTGGTCCAACCATGTTAAAACACATTGCACTGCGTGATTTCATGGACACCATCTCTCTCTGCAGGTGAACCAATTCAGACAGCTGTACTCCAAGGTGATCAACGACAAGCACGACGACGTCATGGCCAAGTTCGGAGCCATCCTGGCCCAGGGCATCCTGGATGCGGGTGAGTCTCCAGATAGTGTCCATAGAGGTTCCCGGTTTGAGGCACACGCATACATATAAACAAACCTGTCTAAACTACAAGGCCTGAATGCAGGCAGAAGCTAGAATCTGTTCCTTTTCCTGCGTACGTGTAGAAGCCCATGTGCTGTGCTAGAAAGAAAGCAGTCCATGCCTCAGAATACTTGTACTGCCAAGTGTACTTAACAACTCTACTGGTCATTGTTATTTATTATATGTCATCAATGCATATGCATTTTCTCAAATGGGGCATGCCATCACTCTTATCGGAGGAGTGACTTCTTCATCTTGCAGAGACTTGTTTGTTCCATTTTAGTTTAGATCGAGAAGTCATTTTGTCGTCAAGCAATTATTTGTTTCCCACTCGCCGACCAAGCATCTTTCGCCGACGCCCTGAACCTGCCAAGAAGACTCGCCAAGTCCAAAAACGCACATCCCCACATGAACACGCGCATACAATCAAATCACGGACCTCCACCTCGTTCTCGCGTGCGACTGCCAAGACTACCTCTGATTGTCTTGCCCATCCAGCAGCTCGGACACTCCTTTCCACCCCACGACCTCCACCATAACAACCACAGCTCCTCCACACATACACACACACACACACGCGCATTGTCCGTTTGAACCCGGTGCCAAGGCTGGGGCTTAAACCACACTCAAATCAGCGGACGATCTCGACCTCCTTCCTCCTCCGACAATAACAGGGCTGACTTCACTGCCGCTATATTTGCGTTTTTTGGGGGAGGGGGTTTCTGGGGTACGGCAATTGTATATGACAGGCGAAAGCCATTATGGAGCCGTTTACTGGTGTTCATTATCCACGATTCAGGTTTCAAGCCTCTCTCACACCTCCTTTCACACTAATCCCACTCTCTCTCCCTTGGTTCCTTCTGTCATCCTGTGTTCTGTCCTTCCCCTTCCTTGGCGGGAGATAGAGCCCTAATGAACAATGAGTAAAATGGATTCTGATTCTGTAATATGTGGGTTGCAGGTCGCTGCAGCTCAAACTCGGCCACATTCTTGTGCAACAAGCTCTTGACGAGATGCGCTGCTTCAATCCTGCATGCTGCAGTGTCTCATTTAGATCTCGTTTTCAAGCTTGTTTCCAACCGTCTGCCAACTGTACACGTGTGCTGCCGTATAGGGGGGCCAGGCGCTACCATTCTCCCACTTTGTAGGTGTTGACGTAGTCACACAACACCTTCTAGGAAACGCCACCCTCCAAGCCCCCCCCCCCCTCCTCAGTGGAATGAAAATTGGTCCACTAACCTAAATGAAACCGACGGGGAGAGGGTGGGGGGGGGGGGGGGGGGCCGGTGTTTGCCTGGCCTCCCGCACCACTCAAGGGCTCTCAACTCCTTCTCAAGTTGTGAAGAGACTCTCTACATCACACCAAACCAGTAAATCCACAGAGTTTGTCTGTTTTATCGCCGGCCGGGACGCCCGAGACGGCTCAGGAGGATTTGGCTCCGCGGGGAGACGGATCACCTTGGTGACCGCAGGAAGGAGGAGCAGAGGGCAGAGCGGGAGCTGTAGACGATTTATCTGCTATTGTTTTTCACTTTGGGAGGGTTTCTGTCAGCCCGGGACATGTCCCCTGAGGGGGGGGGGTCCTCCCTAGTAACCTTCTGTTGGCTATATAGTTGATGGCCTCCCGTATTCCTCCTCCTCTTTCCTCCTCACTTCCCGTCGCTCCTACCCAGCCCTCCTTCGACCAGGTCAAAGGAGGTCGGACGAGCCATTAACGTCTGCTATCTTGGCGGGGGCCATCAAAATCTATTATCGGCCCTGCTAAGTAACCACGGTAACGGGAATGATGGAACGAGCCGCGATCGGGCTGGGAGTCCTCCCGGCGGTCGGCTCGCGCCGTGTCACGGAGATGGAATGCTTTCTCCCCATTCCCCGCCTGGAAATAACAACTGGACCCCCCCCCGTTTTCATTACGGTTTCAAGTTGAATGGTGGAAGCGGTGGACGGGCGAATCTCTGGGTGTTGATGGAGTGGCGTCCTTGGCGCGTTCTCCGTTTGTCATTTAGGAGACCGAAGAGGCCCCGGCCCACCCAGGGCAAAGCCTTGACCTTCTCGAGGCGCGCCCCACCCTGATGACATCCCCCTATTAAATCCCAACTGCTGACGCCCAATACTGCTCCATTGTATTCTATGCTTTGGCGATGGGTGCCCAGCCAGGACGATGATACACTCGGCATGATGCATTCAGCTACACTTTCCCTGAGCAGGCTTGCAGTTGTGCAGGTGACGTGGTGTGGGGTGGGCTTCGATTAGAGCTGAAAAGTATCAACGTCAATATCTCTGACATCATGGACTTGGAAGTTGAAGGTGTTGTTGCAGATAGGGATTCGCAACACTGGTCCCAATGGCAAAAATCGCTTTTACTCAGAGGGGCAGAAGGAACTATCCTCGGGTTGTTGTAATGACGGCGACAGGTTGAACGACTTCAGTTCAGCAGGAGCTGTCATCGTTTTAAACTCATTGTCTAACCCCTCTTCTCCTCTCCTACGCTTCAGGGGGCCGCAACGTGACCATCTCCCTGCAGTCCAGGACGGGCCACACCCACATGCCGTCTGTGGTGGGCCTGCTGGTCTTCACCCAGTTCTGGTTCTGGTTCCCCCTGTCGCACTTCCTGTCGCTGGCCTTCACCCCCACCGCCATCATCGGCCTGAACAAGGACCTCAAGGTAGGGCTGCTCGATTATGGGGAAAATCATAATCACGATTATTTTGGTCCATATTGTATCCACGATTATTCAAACGATTATCTTTGAGTTTGAAAACATGTTGTATTTATTCACTTTGTAACTGAAAACTTTGAAATTCCGCCTTAAAGAAATACACAAAATGGTCAAAAATAAAATGTTCCCATCTAAAATGATATACTGATATGTGTGCAGCTGTTCTGTCCTTTCTATAAATCATTAAAAAAATAATAAAAAATAAATACAAAAAAGATCTGAAAACTCGATTATGTTAATTTTCTGATCGTTTGACGCTAAAATCGTAATCGCCATCAAAATTCGATTAATCGCCCAGCCCTGCTCACACAGCGGACCCATGATGTGGAGAAGAGCGAGGGTAATAACCCAAGAGTTATTCACACGTGAATCTGCGAGATTCACACAAATCCTTCTAAACGCCAGCGACCCGCTGCCAAACCCACACTGATTTGCCGCGGATACTCCCATGTCCAGACACAATTTTGGGAGAACCGCGGGGTTCGTGTCGTTTCCACATCTGCCTTCTCGGTCAGGTGGGCCAAGCCGATTGCGTAACAATATCCAGGCTTTGTATGGTTTTTCTGGAATTGATTTGGATTAAGTCACGGGGGGGGGGGGTTCAGGGGGGTTCAGGGTGTGCTTCAGTTGAATGGGAGTCGAGCTGTAGCAACTGGACTTAAAAGGTCTGATGTAGCTCAGACAACGTTTACAAGCGGAGGTACGAGTGAAACTAAACCCAAACATCTATAGATAGCGCGCGTGTTCCTCGTGGAGCTTGAAAAAAAAAACGGGCTCGGCCGAGGCGTGCATTTCGTTGTCCTGACGCGTTATCTCCGGCGCGGTGCTTGCCTGACCTCACCGTCGTCAGGCATTCGTCTTTATAAAAAGTCTGGCCTGTGGCTGCTCTCCCCGGGCCAACGGCAGCCTGGCACAGAGCCACCGGGCTGAAGGAGCGCCGCTGCCAGGGCCCGAGAGCAAGGCATGAGGGGCTTAAGGAGACATCAGCGGGGAATTAACTTGCCCCGCTGATTCAAAACCACCTGACACACAGGAGGAACTGTTATACACGCGCACGCACCAACACACACCAACACACACTGAACAACACACTGCGACCAACACACACCGACCCAGACACGAGCACCATATTATTCATGCGCACAGAAATAAAACTCGTTCTTTATTCTACTTTATAAGTGGTCGTCTCGACCTTTTTTTGATCTGCGAAAACAAAACTGCAGATATGCAGGCTGCAACTGTCAAAAAATGGAGTGCTTTCAATGCAGACCCTTGTGTTGTCTACCTCCCACACTTTATCGTTTAATTACTCTTGGAAGCTTCAGAAAAGCAACTTATTTCAGCCTAGTCATGAACGCCTTACCAGACACGGTGCAGATAATATTTGACATATTATCTCCCTAAATCCGTGATGTATTGGCACAATTATAACACCAACACGGTTGACAGAGTAACGTCGTTAATAATTCAACAATGTTTTTCTCTATTTTGGCACGACCTAGTCCACGGCTAAATGCGAAATGTGCCTGTAAATCCTGTAAATATGGACACGACGCCTGGACGAATTCAAATCCTGCACTGTTTATTTCAGAGTTGGAAAAATAAAATGAAAAGACCATAAGAGTGGAAGAGCTTATTAATGTGGTCGCTCTCACTACCTCGGTGTGCCAGTACGCCATAGAAGTGGGCCTTCTGTAACCACACGTCTCGACCATAGGGCTATGGGGGCTGTGTGTGTGTCCCCACCAGGAAAACTCCCCTCGCCGTCCCATGATCCGCTCTCCTTTCCCCGATCCGTGAAGGCCAAACTCTTAACTACATAGCATTTCAATTGACTGTCGCCGTACAAACTATTTCATTTACAGTTACTATATTTTTATTTTCTTCTAATTATTTCGTGCCTGGTATTCTATTTCCTTTACAGCTATTATTATTCTAATATTATTTGATTCTAATCATTTTCTTCCCAGTTTGTGTATCTCTTACCAATTTTATTTTTTATATTGCATCGTTGAAGGAGCCTGTCACTCGAGCTTTGAATTGCCAGCGGCTGCTTTTGTAATTGTTGCGAATAATGACAACAAACCATCTTGAATCTTGGACCAACGATCATACCCCATCCTCCCCGATGCCGTCCCTCCTCCCTAACCCGGGTCTCTGCCTTGTCTCCCTGCATTAGATGCCAAAGGTGCAGTACCGCTCCAACTGTAAGCCCTCCACGTTCGCCTACCCCCCCGCCCTGGAGGTGCCCAAGGAGAAGGAGAAGGAGAAGGTGAGCACCAGGGCTTCACTGGCCCCCCCCCCCCGGGGGCACTGGGCAGAGCACCAGACTCCACTGGACTCTGTTTGTTGTATTTACATGTGTCCGAGCAGACGTGCCCCACGGTGTAGTGATGGTGGAGTAAATATTTGCATGTACTTTATTTTGTTATGTTTGGTGCTGCGTGCGAGTGATTTTTATTTAAATGGTATTTATTTACTCTTCCGGGGCTGGCAGTTCCTCTGGGGATTATTTGACAACTAAAGATTGCTTTCAGGCGTATGGCTGGGAGATGTTGTGTTCCGCTGTTTATCTGAGTTCAAGAGGATGTGAGCCTGGACTGGGGATTTGATTGATTTTAAAGGCTTGCATTGTGATAACTTCTTTGGTGTGTGTGTGTGTGTGTGTGTGTGTGTGTGTGTGTGTGTGTGTGTGTGTGTGTGTGTGTGTGTGTGTGTGTGTGTGTGTGTGTGTGTGTGTGTCTTTCCCTTTCTCTTTCTCTCCTGCCCTCTCTCTACCTCCCTCCCTCCTTCTCTGTGTCTCCCTCCCTCCCTCTGTGTGTGTGTGTGTGTGTCTCTTTCCCTTTCTCTTTCTCTCCTGCCCTCTCTCTACCTCCCTCCCTCCTTCTCTGTGTCTCCCTCCCTCTGTGTGTGTGTGTGTGTGTCTCTCGCTCTGTCTCTTTCTCGCCTTCCCTCTCTCGCCCTCTCTCTTCCTCCCTCCCTCTCTGTGTGTGTGTGTGTGTGTGTGTCTCTCTCTCTCTCTCTCTTTCTCTATGCCAGGTCTCCACCGCCGTTCTCTCCATCACAGCCAAGGCCAAGAAGAAGGAGAAGGAGAAGAAAGAGAAGGAGGAAGAGAAGATGGAAGTGGTGAGTCTGAAACCCTAAACCCTCCTTGAGGAGCAGTCCTCCGTGCCTCTCCCGGGTTGGCTGCGGAGCTCTTGGAGCCGAGCGGGGAAGTCGATCATAAAGCCAGATAATAAACCCTGGGCAGACGTTTCACGTGTCACGGAAGCTGAACAAACAGACAGGTCCAGCGGGGCGTGAAGCGCTTTCAAGTCCCGGGCCGGCGCTCGTACTTTCATAGGTTCTCCGATCCCATCATGGGTTTACTTAACGGAACATCATTCCGCACCATGACAGCGGGTAGAGTCAACAGATGGACCCCGGTTACTGGGTCAGTGGAGTCCACCCGTCGCCGGGGAATTAAACTCCAGTTTCACCGTGCGCACGTTTAGGAATGGATACCGTGCAGCGAAAATGAAATTAGTTCTTCCAGTACTGTAATAGTTTTGGTTTCCCGTAGGGATAAAAGATGAGCGCTGGCAAAAGCTTGAGCGCATCGCAGTGTCTAGAAGCAATCAATTGCGGCAATATTGAAATGGCTCACAAGTACCGGAGGCTTAAACTCAGCGGAAATAAACAATCCGTCGTTGACACGGATATCTTCTTTCACTCGCTGACGTTTCTGGGGCCTGAGTGGCCAGATTTGAGCTCAATCCCTTGCTTGGTTCTTAGAGCCTTCTTGGTCTGTGCTTTCTACACATGTTCTCTCACACACACCAACGCGGACATTTGACCTCTCCCCCTGCCTCTCCCGTACGTCTGACTGGTCGCCCCCCACCCCCTGTATCAACAGATCAATATCGTGGTCCACTTGCTATCGCTTTCACTGGGTTGTCCCGTTAGTATTTACCACCTGCACGCTGCATTGCCTTGGCAAGTCTCTTTCTCTCTCTCTACCTCTCTCTGTGGTCTTGAGAGACGGGACTGTAGATGGGTCCGGTTCAAGGCCCAGTCGTTCCAACACACATGCTGGGGTCATCGGGTGCGGAAGCCAGGTTCAGCTGATCTAGATGTAGCCTGAACGGATGCAAGCTCGATTGCATTATCCTTAATGAGGAATTAGTTTGTTTTGAGGATGGTTCAGTCACTAATGTCTATTGTATTGTAGAGAGCTTGGTCCATAAGGCAGCTTAGTCTGAGCCTCTAGCGCCTCACACACACTCACACGTCCCCCATTCACGTCGGTTTACTGCAAATCACAGAAAAGTCTGCGACGCGTCCCAAAGCCGAGATATTTACGGCCCTTAGATCTCCCAATGGAAAACCGATGTGTCTACTCAAAGGAGCGAGGTGATTCACAGCGCTGCCGTGAAAATATGGTGTCCCCGGGAAAGGGTTTCACGGTCTCGGCTTCAGCTGTCTTCCACATGCTGGCTCATAATGACAGATTGGAAAAGCGTAGAAAAAATAGGTACAAACTGTACTCGTTTACTTGTAAAATAAGATATTGACCCAAAGACAACTCTTGCAAGGGAAGGGTGAAAAAAAAACCGTCCAGTTGACACCAGGAGGGAACGCCGGTCAGAGCGGCACCGACAGCATAGAGTAACAACGCGCTGCCTCGGGAGAACCGGGCTGGGAGGGCAGCCGGGCGCTGACGGGTGCGGTCTGTGCGCGTTTCTCGTGTTTCAGGAGGTCCAGGAGGCTGACAAGGAGAAGAAGGACGAGAAGAAGGAAGAGAAGAAGGACGAGAAGAAGGAAGACGAGAAGAAGAAGGACGAGAAGAAGGAGGACGAGAAGGAGAAGGAAAAGGAGAAAGAGAAGGAGAAGGAAAAGGAGAAAGAGAAGGAGAAGAAGAAGGAGCCCGAGCCCAGCTTCCAGCTCCTGGAGAACCCAGCCAGGGTGATGCCGGCCCAGCTCAAAGTCCTGATCATGCCAGACACCTGCCGCTACCAGCCCTTCAAACCGGTACCACAAAACACTTCCATCTGCGCGTCCCTCTCTGCGCCCTTTGTATACCCCTGTCCCTCTTGTTTATGTGCGTTTGTCAATATATTTGTTTTGGAGTGTGGTTGGATTCTTTGTGTATTTATTTATTTTTTTTATAAACTTTCTTTTCAGATTTTCAGATATACGTAAAATACAAAAAGTGAAAACACTAAACTGACAATCCCCATCCTCCTCCTAGTGTCTGAAGTGGCGCCCGCCGGGTACTCGCCTCTCATTGGTCGTTTGTCTTTCTCCCCCCCCCCCCCAGCTGCACACGGGCGGCATCATCATCATGAAGGACACCAGTGAGGAGGAGGAGGAGGAGCTGGTGGAGCCCGTCTCCGCCCACGGACCCAAGATCGAAGAGGAGGAACAGGAGCCCGAGGCCCCGGAGCCCTTCGAGTACATCGACGAGTAGGGCCAGCGACGGAGTCCGTGAAGGTACCGCGCTGGAGCCCGGCTCCATGAGCACAACAGAATGCCTTTATTGTCACTGCATTTTTTTTTTTTACAGTACAACGAAACTGGAGAGCTTCTCCAGTAAGGTGCCTCATTAAACATTGAAAACGCATTCCACCCTTCACCCAATACACACACACACACAATGCCCAAACACCCAATACACACACACACCCAATACACACACGATGCACACACACAATGCACACACACACAATGCACACACGCCCATACACAGATATGTATATCATGGGCTACATCATTCTACATCATGAGCCTGGGGTCTTTAGTCCATGCTGATTTCTTGACTGGCGATGGCTGTGTTTTGCAGCACATTGAACGGGCCTACTTATGTATGAAACGGGCTCTATGAACATAGTCTAGTATTATTGGCTTCTACGTGTACTCCAGTAACCCTCTCAGTAACTGCCCTGCACCCATCTCCTCTTTAAGCCAGTCATCTCTGTATTTAACGTCCGTCAAGACACGGTGAAGGTAGAAGCTCTCCGGCCTCTGGCTGTCTTAAAGCTGCACCTTGTCACTTCTCTCCCTGCATTCTCCCTCTGAGACGCCTGTTTAGTGACTAATGAATACAGCCACAGCGCAGTCAACCAGGCGATGTCATCATCTCTGAATCACTTTGGTCCGGGAATAAAAATACAGTGATGACCGCAGAATAAATATTTGTGGGTTTAATAATCTGCCCCAGCAAAATGGGGAGTATCGTATTGCATGAGTAGGTCATGAAGCTTACCTTGCTAGCGATCTGGGCTCTGTTGTTCACACATGTTGGCTCTAGCCCGCCCCCTCCCCGGCGTGACCTCGCGCCGTCTGATCCATCACTCATTTGGGGAATGTAAACGGAGGCTTCTCCATCCAGACGGCAGCTCCCAGGGCACGGCCACCTGCTGCACTTAGCGCTGTTAGCTCTGCATCAGCTGGGAGCTAGCTAACCTCCCATGTAGCCTTTAGAGACGGATGAGGTGTCGACTTCCAAATTAGGTCTTGCTTACACCGTACGTCTTGGCTTTATTAAATGCAGGAGCTCCAAGGCGAATCAAACAATTGAGACTAGGCTTGTTGTAAAACACACGGTGCTGGTGTTTATTTCTTTTAAAGCACTTGCTGAGTATGTCTCGGTGCCAACAAGGATCATCGGGGGTAGAGTAGACCGAGAGATACTGCAACGTTTCCAGTGTTTACCTAGAGGCAGTTGGTTTACAGACGGAGGGAGGCTGTGTCATCTAGACCCAGTTTCGACTGCGTCGAGATAAAACGGAGATGGATCGCGGCTGCATCTGAAATACACATGCACCTCAAGATGCGCATCTTCAGCTCTATTCAGAGCCGACTTGACTTCCTCCACTCAGTATGCAAATACCTCCCCCCCCCCCCCCCCCCCCCCCCCTCACCCATTTTATCAAAACAGCTTTAGAGCTCTGCTCCAAACAAGTTGGCTGGCTTGCTGGAGATGGGATTTCGACTGATTCGGTTGCCCTGAAATATGGCCACATCCCACTTTTTCATATGTATAGGAAGAAACCCATTTAGTGGGTCAAAGAGCAGAACCACCCATCTGTGGTGCTGGGTGAAATGTCCCTCATCCGTGCTGTTATTTTGAAGGAAAGAAACTCACTCCTTTTCCTCTCCGTTTCTCAGGTGGTGTTCCTATGTGTCTGATGACGGAAGAGCCCAGCATGTGTACCCCTACCCCCCCCCCCCTCTGTTCCCCTCGGGTCATCGTTCCTCCATACCTCTCCCGCCACCACCACCACCACCACCAACATTTCCTCCTCTTTTACACGTTCCTTCTTTGTCCTGTTCTGCTTAGTCGGGCAGGGAACATTTTACATTATGTTGCGCAAAAATGGTTTAATTTTCTGTCTCTGCAATAAAAAATATCTTTATTGGAGATTTCCGTGTTTTTTGTTTATTAACCCTTCTTACATCGAGGTGGATAGAAGCATATGATTAATCGGTTGGTATAAGTTTGCCTGTTGGTTACTCAGCATCTTGTTTCAAACTAAAATGCAACTGAATTGTCATCAAGAACCAGTGCTTTACTCTTACTAAACTGGGGTTGATTACATGGCATTCATAGGTTCATGTTACAAAATGCATTGCTTCTTCCAAGTGTTAACTTGCACTAAATTCAAAGATTAGCCTAAACCTCTGCATAGTCCTGCGAGTACACCCAGACTATTCATAAGACACCATACCTGTTGTGGTGGAAGGTAGACTCACTAGTCATCTAGCCATCATGTCAATTCAACCTGATGAGAGTAGGTTGCCTAGAACGAGAAGCCACTAAACCAAAGATTGACCAAGGACCATACCTTTTTATACCCTTTCAAAAATAAATTAAACAAAAAAACGTTTCTATCTACTGGTACAGGCCACTGTGAGGTTTGAACCCAGAACCGTATACTGAAAAGAAGCTTCAGCGCTTGTCAATGAGATCACCACTTTCTCTTCAGGGGCCAACATACAGTATGTTCATGAGTACGGTCTTCAATTAAAAAATAATCAAGGTAAATAACTGCACTTACATCTGTGCATTAAGTTCAGACCTACCGTAGTTTTTTTTTTAATTGGTTCATATTGTTCCTGGAAAAAAAAAAAGGTTCTCTGAATGTGAGGATATTTTTATCCGAGTATAAATCTGGTAATCTACTGTGCCATTTGGTAACATCTCCCCATTCATCAAATATTATGTACATTATGGCTAGACATGGCTCACATGTCTTGCCTCGCCCAATATTAGTCATGGTAGAATGTAAAACAAGATATTTCCCCTGCAAACCTCTTCAACATTCCTCAACCTTTCTTCACGGTGGAGCAGATAGGCTGGGAATGCGCTGAAGAAGAGGATGCGTTGGCTTACACTGCGCTGAAGTGCATGTTGATGTCAGCCCATCATTCATGATTACCTCTCACCAGCTGAATATCACATCCAGTGGAGCTGAATGGATCGCTCAAGTGCGCTCATGGGGAACTTTTAGTCTGCATCAGCCCCTCTATACTGTAGTGGGGGTCTATAAAATGTGCCAGTGTCAACGCTGCAGACAACCGTCCTGAGTCACAGCACTTTCCTACCCTTGCAGTAACTGTGCTCACACGTGTCGCCCAGTCCCGGCCATCCGCACATACACAGCGAACCCTTTTGGCAGGACGAGATATTTAGTTCCAGTGTCCCCGCTCCCACCCCGAGCCCCCGCACAGTTCGTAATGCTTCTTTCTGTCAGAGCGAGATGAGAGATTGACCAAAACCCTGACTTAACTTCCCGTACGTCCTAATTCAGCGGCGACCTCGATGGGCCCGCGGTCTTGGCTCGTTGTTAGCTGCGTGTGTAGCTTCTGAATCATAGAGTCCATAAGAATGTACGTTTTTTCCAAAGACAATTTTTACTCTATTTTTTTTTTCATTCATCTTATTCAAAATGTCTCAAGTGTAT